>NC_047107.1:87487564-87767087 GCF_902500255.1 Thalassophryne amazonica
TCACAACAAACAGTTGCCCCAAGGCGCTTTATATTGTAAGGCAAGGCCATACAATAATTATGTAAAACCCCAACGGTCAAAACGACCCCCTGTGAGCAAGCACTTGGCTACAGTGGGAAGGAAAAACTCCCTTTTAACAGGAAGAAACCTCCAGCAGAACCAGGCTCAGGGAGGGGCAGTCTTCTGCTGGGACTGGTTGGGGCTGAGGGAGAGAACCAGGAAAAAGACATGCTGTGGAGGGGAGCAGAGATCGATCACTAATGATTAAATGCAGAGTGGTGCATACAGAGCAAAAAGAGAAAGAAACAGTGCATCATGGGAACCCCCCAGCAGTCTACGTCTATAGCAGCATAACTAAGGGATGGTTCAGGGTCACCTGATCCAGCCCTAACTATAAGCTTTAGCAAAAAGGAAAGTTTTAAGCCTAATCTTAAAAGTAGAGAGGGTGTCTGTCTCCCTGATCTGAATTGGGAGCTGGTTCCACAGGAGAGGAGCCTGAAAGCTGAAGGCTCTGCCTCCCATTCTACTCTTACAAACCCTAGGAACTACAAGTAAGCCTGCAGTCTGAGAGCGAAGCGCTCTATTGGGGTGATATGGTACTACGAGGTCCCTAAGATAAGATGGGACCTGATTATTCAAATCCTTATAAGTAAGAAGAAGAATTTTAAATTCTATTCTAGAATTAACAGGAAGCCAATGAAGAGAGGCCAATATGGGTGAGATATGCTCTCTCCTTCTAGTCCCCGTCAGTACTCTAGCTGCAGCATTTTGAATTAACTGAAGGCTTTTTAGGGAACTTTTAGGACAACCTCTGAGACAAGACCTTTCTGATTTTAGAGATATTGCGTAAATGCAAAAAAGCAGTCCTACATATTTGTTTAATATGCGCTTTGAATGACATATCCTGATCAAAAATGACTCCAAGATTTCTCACAGTATTACTAGAGGTCAGGGTAATGCCATCCACAGTAAGGATCTGGTTAGACACCATGTTTCTAAGATTTGTGGGGCCAAGTACAATAACTTCAGTTTTATCTGAGTTTAAAAGCAGGAAATTAGAGGTCATCCATGTCTTTATGTCTGTAAGACAATCCTGCAGTTTAGCTAATTGGTGTGTGTCCTCTGGCTTCATGGATAGATAAAGCTGGGTATCATCTGCGTAACAATGAAAATTTAAGCAATACCGTCTAATAATACTGCCTAAGGGATGCATGTATAAAGTGAATAAAATTGGTCCTAGCACAGAACCTTGTGGAACTCCATAATTAACTTTAGTCTGTGAAGAAGATTCCCCATTTACATGAACAAATTGTAATCTATTAGACAAATATGATTCAAACCACCGCAGCGCAGTGCCTTTAATACCTATGGCATGCTCTAATCTCTGTAATAAAATTTTATGGTCAACAGTATCAAAAGCAGCACTGAGGTCTAACAGAACAAGCACAGAGATGAGTCCACTGTCTGAGGCCATAAGAAGATCATTTGTAACCTTCACTAATGCTGTTTCTGTACTATGATGAATTCTAAAACCTGACTGAAACTCTTCAAATAGACCATTCCTCTGCAGATGATCAGTTAGCTGTTTTACAACTACCCTTTCAAGAATTTTTGAGAGAAAAGGAAGGCTGGAGATTGGCCTATAATTAGCTAAGATAGCTGGGTCAAGTGATGGCTTTTTAAGTAATGGTTTAATTACTGCCACCTTAAAAGCCTGTGGTACATAGCCAACTAACAAAGATAGATTGATCATATTTAAGATCGAAGCATTAAATAATGGTAGGGCTTCCTTGAGCAGCCTGGTAGGAATGGGGTCTAATAAACATGTTGATGGTTTGGATGAAGTAACTAATGAAAATAACTCAGACAGAACAATCGGAGATAAAGAGTCTAACCAAATACCAGCATCACTGAAAGCAGCCAAAGATAACGATACGTCTTTGGGATGGTTATGAGTAATTTTTTCTCTAATAGTTAAAATTTTGTTAGCAAAGAAAGTCATGAAGTCATTACTAGTTAAAGTTAATGGAATACTCAGCTCAATAGAGCTCTGACTCTTTGTCAGCCTGGCTACAGTGCTGAAAAGAAACCTGGGGTTGTTCTTATTTTCTTCAATTAGTGATGAGTAGAAAGATGTCCTAGCTTTATGGAGGGCTTTTTTATAGAGCAACAGACTCTTTTTTCCAGGCTAAGTGAAGATCTTCTAAATTAGTGAGACGCCATTTCCTCTCCAACTTACGGGTTATCTGCTTTAAGCTACGAGTTTGTGAGTTATACCACGGAGTCAGGCACTTCTGATTTAAAGCTCTCTTTTTTAGAGGAGCTACAGCATCCAAAGTTGTCTTCAATGAGGATGTAAAACTATTGACGAGATACTCTATCTCACTTACAGAGTTTAGGTAGCTACTCTGCACTGTGTTGGTATATGGCATTAGAGAACATAAAGAAGGAATCATATCCTTAAACCTAGTTACAGCGCTTTCTGAAAGACTTCTAGTGTAATGAAACTTATTCCCCACTGCTGGGTAGTCCATCAGAGTAAATGTAAATGTTATTAAGAAATGATCAGACAGAAGGGAGTTTTCAGGGAATACTGTTAAGTCTTCTATTTCCATACCATAAGTCAGAACAAGATCTAAGATATGATTAAAGTGGTGGGTGGACTCATTTACTATTTGAGCAAAGCCAATAGAGTCTAATAATAGATTAAATGCAGTGTTGAGGCTGTCATTCTCAGCATCTGTGTGGATGTTAAAATTGCCCACTATAATTATCTTATCTGAGCTAAGCACTAAGTCAGACAAAAGGTCTGAAAATTCACAGAGAAACTCACAGTAACGACCAGGTGGACGACAGATAATAACAAATAAAACTGGTTTTTGGGACTTCCAATTTGGATGGACAAGACTAAGAGTCAAGATTACAATCTTACCAAATTTACGCTTAGCCTTAGCCAGCAGTTTCAAATTTCCTTCAATGTCGCCTGCTCTGGCCCCCGGAAGACAATTGACTATGGTTGCTGGTGTCGCTAACTTCACATTTCGCAAAACAGAGTCGCCAATAACCAGAGTTTGATCCTCGGCGGGTGTGTCGTCGAGTGGGGAAAAACGGTTAGAGATGTGAACGGGTTGGCGGTGTACACAGGGCTTCTGTTTAGGGCTACGCTTCCTCCTCACAGTCACCCAGTCAGCCTGCTTTCCCGGCTGCTCGGGATCTGCCAGAGGGAAACTAACGGCGGCTAAGCTACCTTGGTCCGCACCGACTACAGGGGCCTGGCTAGCTGTAGAATTTTCCACGGTGCGGAGCCGAGTCTCCAATTCGCCCAGCCTGGCCTCCAAAGCTACGAATAAGCTACACTTATTACAAGTACCATTACTACTAAAGGAGGCCGAGGAATAACTAAACATTTCACACCCAGAGCAGAAAAGTGCGGGAGAGACAGGAGAAGCCGCCATGCAAAATCGGCTAAGAGCTAGTAGCTACGTTAGCTAGCGGATTCCTAAAAACACGCAAAGTGAATAATGTGTAAATAATTTAGAGGTGATTCAGCAGAAGGAGTGCTTTAATTAAGGCACATAAAGATTACACTGGGAAACAAATCGTAATCTAGATAACTAGATCAATCTAACTGCGCAGATTAAACAGCTAACAGATACAGAAAAACACCGCTGTGCTCCGGAACAGGAAGTGATACAATACCGCAGTGAGAACCAACCACCAGTAGAGGCAAGCAAGAGGGGTTATGTGTGAAGGGGCCCTTAGGGGAGTAGAAAATTCATTTTGTTTAGATCTTTGTTCAATGATTAGGTTCCTAATCCAGACATACAGGTATGTACATCTAGACAAGTGTATTTATTAACAGGTAGTGGCATATACAGAAGGCTCCAGTATCAATATTGCAATGGACACTGGAAAAATGTGGTAACGGATTAAACTACTGACAGCTGCTAAAAGTGCTAACACCATTAGCATACAACATTAAATAAGACAAGAATTTCACCACACAACAAGCCATATTACTGCAAGTGATATGGCTAGTGACAAAATGCACCAAATGACAGACACAGCCTTCCACAACAGCTAGCAGCTGCTGCCTGTGGGCTCTGTACATTTTGAGAGGTGGAGGCACTCAACTCAGCTGCTGTCAATCTCCCCTGCCCATTCTCCTCTGATCTCAAAAGGGCATTTTTGCCCACGCAACAGCTGCTCACAGAATATATTCTCTTTTTTGGACCATTCTCTGTAAACCCTAAACATGGTTGCGTGTGAAAATCCCAGTAAATCAACAGTTTCTGAAATACTCAAACCTGCCCGTCTGGTACCAACACCCATGCTCACAAATCTCCTTTCTTGCTCATTCTGATGCTCAGTTTGAACTTCAGCAAGTTACTACGTCTAGATGCCTAAATGCATTGAGTTCCTGCCATGTGATTGGCTGATTAGCTATTTGTGTTAAAAGCAATTGAACAGGCATACCAAATAAAGTGGCTATTCAGTGCTTGCATCACTGTATGGCTTAAAACATCTTAAATTAAGAAGTTAGACCCCCCTGTACAGTTGTTATGGAGGGGGAAACTATCAAGACCAACACCTTTTTTGTACCAGGCTGTAAACATGTTTATTTCTGCTCTAAACATGGACATTTTAACATTTAAATGGGACCCTCCTTGCTTTAGTAACCAGACTCAAGCAGCCAGTCAAGGAACTGCAACTTTTTCTTCTTCTGGATGGGCCTCATCTCAGACCAAAGATTACCAGTTGGGATTTTTGTGTGACTGCAGGACCTTTGTGGCTGGAACGGCGGTGGGATCGAACCCCAGACGGCTCGCACTAAAGACCGTTCCTCTACCAGGTCAGCCAAAGAGGAATTCCTCCACTAGCCAAGCTAGCGGGAACATCCTTTCAATCAGGACCCGGGACTTTCATCTCGCTACATATCTCCCCATCATTTTTTACTTCATCCGAAAGTCACAGGTGCATTTAAGCATGTTCTGTGACTACCCACATCCTGTTCGTGACACCAGATTGTGACCATAGGACCTTTGTGGCCGGGACGGCGATGGGATCAAACCCCAGACGGCTCGCACTAAAAACCGTTCCTCTACCAGGACAACCAAAGGGGAATTCCCTGTTAGCCAAGATAGTGGGAAGGTCCTTTCAATCAGGACCCAGGACCTTCATCCTGCTACATTTGCCACCTTGATCTCCTGCTCCTCCATCTCTTTGAGCTGATGGTTGTTGCCTTCATGCAAAGTGTCTTTTTGGATTAATGTATAAATTGAAACAGGAATATGATTTTAGGGTTTACACAAGTTTTTACACTATTTTAAAAACTTGGTTGATAAAATTAGTGGAAGCCAGCTGGTGTGCTAATAAAATATTTAGCTAACTAGCCATTAGCTGAACTGTGTCCACCATTGACGCCAGTAAAAACACATTCAACCTGGGTATTTGAGTGACATTAAATACCCTTATGGGTTTTGCACAGTGTCAGGTTGGCCTCATTATCTGTGCAATGAGTTTGTGCACAGGACCATAAATCACAATAATCTGTGGCTGATGCGATGGTTAGAGCACACGTAGTGCTGACACTGAAAGGTGTCAGTCAGTCTTCCATCTAAAGTGGAGGGTTACATGCAGTGGTGTCAAAAGTACACACATTTGTTACTTAAGTAGAAGTATAGATACTGCAGTTTAAAAACACTCTGGTAAAAGTTGAAGTATCAACTTGACCTCTTTACTCAAGTAAAAGTGAAAAAGTATGTGCTCCAAAACCTACTTAAAGTATAAAAGTATAAAGTAACCTTTAAAAAAAAAAAAAAAAAAAAAAAAGTAGATGCCACTATATGAATTGAAAGCTTAATTTAAAAACTGATTCGTTCTACATGTGGCCCAAGACCCAAAACCCAAAATTACCCCCCAACACCACCTGCACGAAAATGTTTCAATTCTAGAAGCTCTGAAATGCAATCTGGGACTATTCCAGACAATAAACTGCAGTGAGTGCAGCATCCATTTAGTGAAGGAAAAAAAAAACCAAAACAATTTTCCTTATTTAAATTCATTCCAGTAGTATTCTGCTCTTACTAGGATGCAGCAATTTTGTAGTTTGGCAGATAGTTCTGGAGGAAATCACTGAAGAAATTAACAAACTGAAAATATGGTTTGACCGAAAGAAACTGTCATTAAATAAAACAGGGATGAAGTGGAGGTGTAAGAGTCACTAGGTGTTCACAGGAAACATTTATTTATTTATGTATGTATTTATATATGTATGTTCATTGTTAGTTGCTTTTATATTTTCTGTTGTGTTTCTGTTCAGGTTCTTTTTGCCTCTTTCTCTAAAATTGTATATAATAATCATTAGATTATTAATATATAAACAAAAATAAATTTAAGAAATATTACAATTTCAAAACAAATGCACCCGAACGTGACGAGAGCTGCTTAATGCTAACTTTTAACATTGAAAATGCCATAGACATGCTAACGCGTTAGCGTCGCTCCCGTTTTTAAGTTATAAAATACATCTATCAACTGTTTCAGAAGACCATAACAGGTCGGTTTAACATAGAAAAGGTAAATAATACTCACAGAAGTATGCTCTTTAGGGTTTTAGCAGGGGAAAATTAAGCGAAAGAAAGAATAAACGAAGCAATAGGTCGAAGCATTGCTTCAATCTGCGAACCACTGCTTCGATTGGTTCACGGTTCAAAGCAAAGCCGTGCTGCAGAAAAGTTGATTACAGGCGCACATGACGTGAAATATATATATATATATATATATATATATATATATATATATATATATATATATATATATATATATATATATATATATATAACATTAAACTGAAGCCAAGAGTAACGAGGCTGTTTGTTTTAAAAATGTAGAAAGTATATACTGTATATGTCTATATATATATACACACACACATATATATATATATATATATATATATATATATATATATATATATATATATATATATATATATATATATAACATTAAACTGAAGCCAAGAGTAACGAGGCTGTTTGTTTTAAAAATGTAGAAAGTATATACTGTATATATCTATATATATATACACACACACACATATATATATATATATATATATATATATATATATATATATATATATATATATATATATATATATAGAAAGTACAGATACTTGTGTGAAAATGTAATGAGTAGAAGTCAGAAGTAGGCAGAAAAATAAGTAAAGGAGTAACGTATAGATACCTAAAAAGTGTACTTAAGTACAGTAACGAAGTATTTGTACTTCGTTACTTGACACCTCTGGTTACATGATGGAGTCTGTAAAAGTCAGCAGTAGAATTTTGTCATAATGAACAGGGAGACAGTGGATCTGAATAACTGACATTTGATTGGCAGATTTGATACAAGTGATGATTTGTGTTGCAGAAATTTCAACATTTTTAAATTGGTGTCTGATGTTTTGGTAACACCACACATAACAGCATTACAATAGTCATACAGGATGTTAGAATGCATGAATAACAACCCTCATGCTGAAATGAGTGGGAAATGGACAGGGTGCAATGATTTTATGGAAATGGAAAAAGGAGTGTGTCATAGTGACATTCAGGACACAGACATAAGCAGACATGCAAAGTGTTGAAGACATGGCAGAATTTGTGCATATCTTTGAATAGGAGCTGTGAGATAATAGTTCTGCTGCCAATATGTTGACTTGGTTGATATCTGGTCACAATACCTGTCCGTGTGTTTGGACAAGACACTGAATCTGCATTGTCCCAGTTCACCTAAATGTAAGGCCAGTAGACAAATGGTTACTGGCCTTGGCAAAGGAGGTAGGCTGAGTCAAGCAGATGTCCAGTCTAGGGGGATTTGTCTATGTCTCTCTTTGTCTGTCGATACGATGAAGACCATCTATTCAATGTAAGATTAGAGTAGTTGGGCTCGATGGGTCTGCAGATGACTGATCAGGGCAATCCACACCCAAAAGAGTCTCTGACAGTGGGTACAGGAAATGGTGGCAGCTGTTGTAGGGTTGGCACATCTGTTCATCCTGGCTTGCCTGCATTCTTCAGCCACAGCAGTCCTGTTGGCATTGCATGCTTTGGAACCTTTGTGGACAACTCATTACCACGTATCTCTGTCTTGCACTAACTGCTCTCACAGGTTCTTGTTAATGTTGAAGGCCTTCAGTAAGGCTTTAAGCTTGCCCTTGAAATGCTTCTTCTGTCCACCTTGGGAGCGCTTCCTGCACTGAAGCTCACCAAAACAGCAGTTTCTTTGAGAGTCTGTCATCAGACATGCAAGGTACGTGTCTTGCCCAGTGAAGTTCAAAGGGACAGTTGAGGACCTCATTATCTGGAATCTTGTCTTGCCCTCGTATGCCAAGACGTTTCCTGAGGCAGGTGGTGTGGAAGTGGTTCAGCTTCCTCGCATGACGCTGATAAACTGTCCATGTCTCACAGCCATAGAGCAGTGTGGTGAGAACAACAGCCCGGTATATCTTGATCTCTGTCTCTATGGCGATTCCTCTCCTGTTCCAACTGTTCTTGTGCAGTCCGCCAAAGGTACTGCTCACTTTAGCGATCTGGCATTGACTTCATCATTAATGACAGCATTTCTGGAGAGTGTGCTGCTGAGGTATGTGAACTTCTCCACTGCATCAGTCGCTGCCCATTGATAGTGCTGTTGGGTTCAGCTTATAGCTTTCCTACCTCATTCTTCTTGTGCTGATGTAAGGCCAAAGTTGTTGCAGGCCTCAAAGAACTTGTCAATGCTGTATTGCATGCTAGCCTCTGTGGCAGCATTGAGATCACAGTCATCGGCAAGCAGGAAGTTATTGATGGTATCCGTCAAAACCTCGGTTTTTAGGTTAAGACTCCTGAGGTTGAAAACAGGTTGAAAAATCTGATACCTGATGCCAATACATACGTCAGTGTCCCTGAAGGGACCTGGGTTTAATTCGTCTATGTCCTGAAATAAGAAAATTCATCTGCATGGTCCCAGTCTACCCAGCTGTAAATGGATACTGGCCTTGCCTGGAGAACTAACTGATGGCAATGGACTTATATCCCATCCAAGGGGAGATACTTTCACCCATTTCATGCTTTGGGATTGAGGGGATAAACACTGGCCCAATGAGCCTTATGGACCTGCATCGAATGTTGTGAAAGTGTAGTGACATGGACCCACAACAGGGGGCGCAAATGAACGGTCAATAGATGAGCCAAAAAATAACAATTTAATGTTGTGAAGGTGCACAACGAACATACATACAATCTCAGAATATGATTACAGTCAATCCACAAAGGTGACGTGTGGGCAGGCTCCAGGATAGAAGACGTCTGTCCTGAGAAGAGCCGGAACCACACGATTTCTGCCGCCACCGAACCTGGTGAATACTGGAGCCGCCAAGTCCCGAATTCCCAGGTGATCACCGTCCCCGACTGTCGGATCTGGTACTGCTGGCGAAGAACAAAGACAGTCAAGTGTGGGTGTGTGTACACCCCGTAACAACAACGGTGGGAATGCCACCTCCACCTCTCACTCAATATGCTGCAGAGTACCGCAGTGATTCCTCATGGGAAAAGAGTGCCGTCCTGCACTCACTCAGCTTCCACAGAAAGAGGGACCGGTACTCCTGCAAACACTCACGATATACAGATATATTGCAAAACACAAACGGCTGAGTCTATTACCTCCAAAGAAGTACGATATCTCGGCAACGAGGTGGAGATGACGTCTGGTCTTTATGGAGTGAGATGATGTAGAGTAGATGGGTGACAGCTGTCAAGAGATAATGAGTGACAGCTGTCCCGGCTGTGTCCGTGGCGGCAGCGCCCTCTCGTGCCTGAAGCCCGCACTTCAGGCAGGGCGCCCACTGGTGGTGGGCCAGCAGTACCTCCTCTTCTGGCGGCCCACACAACAGGACCCCCCCCCCCCTCAACGGGCGCCTCCTCCTCTTGTTCGGGTGAGGTGGTAGAAGTCGGCCAGGAGGGCCAGATCCAGGATGAAGCTCCTCTTCACCCAGGAGCGTTCTTCGGGTCCATACCCCTCCCAGTCCACCAAGTACTGGAACCCCCGGCCCATCCGACGGACGTCCAGGAGCCGGCGCACCGTCCAAGCCGGCTCCCCGTCGATGATCCGAGCAGGAGGCGGCGCCGGTCCGGGAGCACTGAGGGGTGAGGTGTGGTGAGGTTTGATCCGTGACACGTGAAAAACCGGGTGGATCCGCAGTGAAGCCGGGAGTTGGAGCTTCACTGCGGCAGGACTGAGGACTTTGAGGATCTTGAATGGTCCGATATATCTGTCCTTAAGTTTCGGGGAGTCCACCTGGAGGGGGATGTCCTTCGTGGAAAGCCACACCTCCTGCCCGGGCTGGTAAGCAGGGGCCGGGGATCGCTGGCGGTCTGCATGGGTCTTCGCCCTCGTCCGGGCCTTCAACAAGGCAGAACGGGCGGAGCGCCACACCCGACGGCACTTCCGCAGGTGGGCCTGGACCGAGGGCACACTGACCTCTCCCTCCACCACGGGAAACAACGGGGGCTGATACCCCAAACACACCTCAAATGGGGAGAGGCCGGTGGCAGAGGACACCTGGCTGTTATGCGCATACTCGATCCAGGCCAGATGTTTACTCCAGGCCGTCGGGTGTGCGGACGTCACACAGCGCAGAGCTTGCTCCAATTCCTGATTGGCCCGTTCTGCCTGTCCATTGGTCTGCGGATGATACCCGGACGAGAGGCTCACAGTAGCCCCCAGTTCCCGGCAGAAGCTCCTCCAGACGTGTGAGGAGAACTGGGGACCACGATCAGAGATGATGTCGGTGGGTATCCCATGCAGACGGACAACGTGGTGGACCAGGAGGTCTGCTGTCTCCTGGGCTGTTGGGAGCTTCGGGAGGGCCACGAAGTGGGCCGCCTTGGAGAATCGGTTCACTATCGTGAAGATGGTGGTGTTGCCCTGGGACGGCGGGAGGCCCGTGACGAAATCCAGGCCGATGTGGGACCAGGGGCGATGAGGCACAGGTAACGGCTGGAGAAGTCCTTGGGACCTTTTATGGTCTGCCTTGCCCCTGGCACAGGTGGTGCAGGCCTGGATGTACTCCCGGACGTTGGCCTCCATAGACGCCCACCAGAAGCGCTGCCGGACGACTGCCACGGTCCTTCGCACCCCTGGATGACAGGAGAGCTTGGAACCGTGACAGAAGTCCAAGACTGCAGCTCTGGCCTCTGGTGGGATGTACAAACGGTTCTTCGGACCTGTTCCTGGGTCCGGGCTCCATGCCAGGGCCTCCCGGATGATCTTCTCCACGTCCCAGGTGAGGGTGGCCACGATAGTGGACTCAGGCAGGATGGGCTCCGGTGGATCCGACAGTGCAGTTTTGACCCCCTCTTCGTGTACCCGGGACAAGGCATCCGACCTCTGGTTCTTGGTCCCAGGGCGATAGGTGATCCGGGAGTCAAAACGCCCGAAGAACAGTGACCAGCGGGCTTGCCTGGGGTTCAGCCGCTTGGCGGTCCTGATATACTCCAGGTTCTGATGGTCAGTGAAAACCGTGAACGGCACAGACGCTCCCTCCAACAGGTGTCTCCACTCCTCAAGAGCCTCTTTCACCACAAGGAGTTCTCGATTGCCGACGTCATAGTTCCGTTCAGCCGGGGTCAACCTGCGTGAAAAGTAGGCACACGGGTGAAGAACCTTATCAGTCTCTCTGCTCTGGGATAGCACGGCTCCTATCCCTGAGTCAGAGGCGTCCACTTCAACCACGAACTGGCGGCTAGGGTCGGGCTGCACCAAAACTGGCGCAGTAGAGAACCGTCGTTTCAACTCCTTGAACGCGGCTTCGCACCGATCCGACCAGGTGAAGGGGACTTTTGGAGAGGTCAGGGCTGTCAGGGGGCTAACTACCTGACTGTAGCCCTTAATGAACCTCCTATAGAAATTAGCGAAGCCGAGGAACTGTTGCAGCTTCCTACGGCTTGTTGGTTGGGGCCAATCTCTCACCGCCGCAACCTTGGCCGGATCAGGGGCGACGGAGTTAGAGGAGATGATAAACCCCAGGAAGGACAAAGACGTGCGGTGAAACTCGCACTTCTCGCCCTTCACAAACAGTCGGTTCTCTAACACCGCTGCAGGACCTGACGTACATGCTGGACATGGGTCTCAGGATCCGGAGAAAAGATGAGAATATCGTCCAGATATACGAAGACGAATTGGTGCAGGAAGTCCCGCAAGACGTCGTTAACCAAGGCTTGGAACGTCGCGGGGGCGTTGGTGAGGCCGAACGGCATGACCAGGTACTCAAAGTGACCTAACGGGGTGTTAAATGCCGTCTTCCATTCGTCTCCCTTCCGGATCCGAACCAGGTGATACGCATTTCTAAGATCCAGCTTAGTAAAGATTTTAGCTCCATGCAGGGGGGTGAACACGGAATCCAACAATGGCAACGGGTATCGGTTGCGAACCGTAATCTCATTCAGCCCCCTGTAATCAATGCATGGACGGAGACCGCCATCTTTCTTGCCCACAAAAAAGAAACCTGCCCCCATCGGGGAGGTGGAGTTCCGGATCAGCCCGGCAGCTAATGAGTCCCGGATGTAGGTCTCCATTGATTCGCGCTCAGGTCGTGAGAGATTGTACAGCCTGCTGGATGGGAACTCAGCGCCTGGAACCAAATCAATGGCACAATCGTACGGACGGTGAGGGGGAAGGGTGAGTGCCAGATCCTTGCTGAAGACGTCAGCAAGATCGTGGTACTCAACCGGCACTGCCATCAGATTGGGAGGGACTTCGACCTCCTCCTTAGCCTGTAAACCGGGAGGAACCGAGGATCCTAAACACACCCGATGGCAGGTTTCGCTCCACTGAACCACCACCCCAGATGGCCAATCAATCCGGGGATTGTGCTTCAACATCCAAGGGAAGCCCAAAATCACGCGGGAGGTAGAAGGAGTTACAAAAAACTCAATCTCCTCCCGATGGTTTCCAGACACCACCAGAGTTACTGGTTGTGTCTTGTGTGTGATTAAAGGGAGGAGGGTGCCATCTAGTGCCCGCACCTGCAATGGCGAAGGAAGCGCCACCAGCGGGAGCCCTACCTCCCTTGCCCATCTGCTGTCTAGCAAATTCCCTTCTGACCCCGTGTCCACCAGTGCTGGGGCTTGAAGGGTTAAATCCCCGCTCAGGATTGTAACTGGGAGTCGTGTGGCAATCTGTGTGTGTCTCACGTGAATGTTTTGACCCCCCTTAGCCCAGTCTCTGAGGGCGGTTGTTGTTGTGGCCGTTTGGGGCAGTCTTTCTGTATGTGCTCCTTTGAGCTGCAAACACTCCCCGCGGACCAGCCTCCTCATTTTGGCCCTGTGCATTTCCCTAACAACGTCAGCAGGGGGAGCTGTTGCCCCACGGAGCGCTGCGGCTGTGGAGCGTGGGGAGGGCGGCCCCTTTTCGAACCCGGAAGGGAGAGGGACGGCGCGTATCCGGTCACGTCCTTCGCCTCGCTCCCGACGGCGTTCCTCCAACCGATTGTCTAACCGTATAACGAGATCGATAAGCCCATCTAAATCCCGCGGTTCCTCCTTAGCTACCAGATGCTCCTTCAGGACCGATGACAGTCCGTTTATGAAGGCGGTGCGGAGCGCAACGTTATTCCAGCCGGACCTCGCAGCCGCGATGCGGAAGTCGACTGCATATTCGGCTGCGCACCGGCGCCCCTGTCGCATTGACAGCAGCATTGTTGAAGCGGTCTCTCCTCTGTTAGGGTGATCAAACACTGTTCTGAACTCCCCACAAACCCAGTGTATGCTGATAACAACCGTGAGTTCTGTTCCCAGAGCGCCGTAGCCCAGGCGCGTGCCTTACCCCGAAGCAGAGCAATCACATAAGCTATTTTACTAGCATCTGACGTGTACATGACGGGACGTTGTGCGAAGACGAGCGAACACTGCATGAGAAAGTCCGCGCACATCTCCACACAACCTCCGTATGGCTCAGGAGGGCTTATGTATGCTTCAGGGGATGGTGGGAGGGGTTGTTGAACCACCACTGGAATGTTCATATCCTGCACAGGGTCGGCAGGAGGAGGAGCTGCAGCAGCGCCCTGAGCGCTCACCGCCACCTGCGCGGAGAGAGCCTCCACCCTGCGGTTCAGGAGGATGTTTTGCTCGGTCATTTGATCCAACCGAGCCGCAAAGGCGGTGAGAATGTGCTGCAGCTCACCAATCACGCCTCCTGCAGACGCCTGCGCTCCCTGCTCTCCCATTGGTCGTTCAACAGCCGGGTGACACCCCTCGGAGTCCATGACGCTGGCCAAAATATCCTGTTGTGAAAGTGTAGTGACACGGACCCACAACAGGGGGCGCAAATGAACGGTCAATAGATGAGCCAAAAAATAACAATTTAATGTTGTGAAGGTGCACAACGAACATACAGACAATCTCAGAATATGATTACAGTCAATCCACAAAGGTGACGTGTGGGCAGGCTCGAGGATAGAAGATGTCTGTCCTGAGAAGAGCCGGAACCACACGATTTCCGCCGCCACCGAACCTGGTGAATACTGGAGCCGCCAAGTCCCAAATTCCCAGGTGATCACCGTCCCCGACTGTCGGATCTGGTACTGCTGGCGAAGAACAAAGACAGTCAAGTGTGGGTGTGTGTACACCCCGTAACAACAACGGTGGGAATGCCACCTCCACCTCTCACTCAATATGCTGCAGAGTACCGCAGTGATTCCTCATGGGAAAAGAGTGCCGTCCTGCACTCACTCAGCTTCCACAGAAAGAGGGACCGGTACTCCTGCAAACACTCACGATATACAGATATATTGCAAAACACAAACGGCTGAGTCTATTACCTCCAAAGAAGTACGATATCTCGGCAACGAGGTGGAGATGACGTCTGGTCTTTATGGAGTGAGATGATGTAGAGTAGATGGGTGACAGCTGTCAAGAGATAATGAGTGACAGCTGTCACCCCCGGCTGTGTCCGTGGCGGCAGCGCCCTCTATGCCTGAAGCCCGCACTTCAGGCAGGGCGCCCACTGGTTGTGGGCCAGCAGTACCTCCTCTTCTGGCGGTCCACACAACATCGAACTTCTTATGAATAAAGAAGGAAAAAATGTCAGGGCTGGAGCCCACGCAGTCTCTCTTTTCTTGTCCACACTATTTTCTTCCAGACCTGGTCCAACCATCATCAGGTTGTCTTCTGTGCCTCTCATCGGTTGGTGTGTCTCTGCTCCTCCTTTCACCACATTGCTTAGTGAATAATTGCACATGTGGCAGGCGGCTCCTCGCTTGGGATAAATAAAGTTGATCTTATACTTATTATTCTCACAGACAGGTTGTGAGATAGACCTGATAGTGGGCTATGGAGTCTACGCTATCATGGATAACAGCTACAATTACTTCGACTCAAGGAGCACAAACTGTACAGCTGCACCTCTGTATGACCACACCAATCTGCATTCTCATTTGGTTTCAAGATATAGAGGAATATTGGCTGGAATTAATCCTGCCACTAGACGTCTACTATTATGAAGTACATTAAAAACATATCCAAGACTGGGCAGTATGTGGTTTCAGTGTCTTGTGCAATTATAGTTCAATACACTATGTCCACGAGTGTTTGGGATTTGGCCCTTTGGTTGAAGCATGACCCACTCTGCCCTTTGAGTTCAGGTTTGCCTGTACTTAACCTCAAATGTTTGTACTCATGGATAACTGCATTATCATTATTGTTTCTTACTGTTACTTCAAAAGTTGTTCTCATAACACCAAGCGGTTTTCATGTCACTGTGTGGGGAATTGGCAAATTGGAGCCCCCCCCCCCCCCCCCCCCCCCGATTGCTGAGAAGGTGCACAGAAGCAGTTTGAAGGGGAAAAGGGAGGGGTGTGTGGGGGTAGAGTCCCTTTATACAGAGAGTAGCGACATGACGAGCCGAAAAAAAAAGGGTCACTTGACTTGTGGCACCATCTTGGGGCAAAACTCACGTTCACTGTTAAACTATCGGCGTGTATATCCAGTTTATTTATTTGCTGAAAATGCCGGAGTCGCCAACTAAATGGTCCCCTCTAAAAACTGGTCTGCCCTGCCTTCACTGTGCCTTCCCTTCGCATGCATCTGAGTCTGACTCTACACCCAAAGCAATCAAAGGGAATAATGTGATTATTAACCATCAGATGACAGTAAATTCTCTTAAGTCACTTTAAAGTCAGTTTTAAGGAGAAAAGCGGTGATAATCTGTGAATCACTACTGACACTCAAAAATGATGTATGCGCAGCAGCACTGCAGACTCAGATAAGAGAGACTTTATTGTCATTGTAATAAACAATGAAACTTTGTTGATGACAACCAGTCAGTAGCAGCCATGATTAAATATAAAATAAAATAAATAAAATAAAATATAGGAGCAATTAGGTGCATAAGACAACAACAGACATGTTATTTACAGTTTAAACTGAGATGCAAAAATTGCACTGCCCATGGCTGTTTAAAATACAGTTGGTACAATAGTCTGTGGCTCAGACTGTAGCTGAAGCTGGTGAGTATGAGAGTGGGGGGTGGGGAAGAGCAGGGGTGATGGAGGCTACAGTTCTGGGGAAAAAGCTGTTCCTCAATCTACTATTCCAGGTTTTTATGTTGCGGGATTGCTTCCCTGTTGGGACCAGGGCAAACAGATGGTGTCCGGGGTGAGGTTGGTCAGTGGAGATCCTGGTGGCTCTCCTCTGCAGACATACAGCATACACAGCATCCAGGACGTGAAGTTTAGCTCCAACAATCCTGTGGGCTCTCCTCACAACCCAAGCCAAGTCTTTTCTGTTCTCTGCTGTGCAGCTGGCATACCATACAGTCATGCCCTGATAGAGGATGCTCTCCACCGTGCTCCTTTAGAAGTTCACCAGGAGCTGAGGGGAGAGACCAGCCTGCTTCAGCTTCCTGAGGAAGAAGAGCCTTTGCTGTGCCTTCTTCATTAGTTGGGACTGGGAGGTGTTGGCTGACCAAGAGAGGTCCTTGGTGATATGGAGTCCCAGGAATTTGATGTTGCCCACCACTTCCACCGTCTCACCATTTATGTGAAGTGGTCGGGTGTGGTCTTCCTGGTTCTCCTGAAATCCACAATGACCTCCTTGGTTTTGATAGTGTTCAGAAGTGGGTTATTCTCTGAACACCACTGGGTCAGATGTTGTACCTCCTCCATCTAGTGAGCCTCCTGAATGTCACTGATAAGTCCAACTATAGTGGTGTCATCAGTAAACTTCACTGTAGTGTTAGAAGAGTGGATGGTGGTGCAGTCCTGAGTAACGAGGGTGAAAAGGGCTGGGCTGAGCGCACAGCCATGTGACACCCCAGTGTTCAGTACGATGGTGATGGATGGATGTCTTCCTATCCTGATGTTCTGCGCCTGCAGGTAAGAAAGTCCATAATCCATGTGCAGAATGAAGTGGTAAGTCCAAGATCCTGTAGTTTGTGAACCAGTTTATAGGGGATTGTTGTATTGAAGGCAGAGCTGAAGTCTGTGAAGAGCATCCGGGTGTATGTATTTGGTTGTTCCTGGTGGGTCAGGGCTGAATGGAGTGCAACAGAGACTGCATCCTCTGCAGATCTGTTCCTCTGGTAGGCAAACTGGTATCTATCCAGATCTGCAGGGATGATGTCTCTGATGAGGGACAGGATGATCCTCTCAAAGCACTTCATGACTACCAAGGTCAGGGCGACAGGGGGGTTTCATTAAGGCAGGTCACGGATGTCTTCTTTGGTACAGGAATGATAGCGATGGATTTAAAACAAGTGGGGACAGCAGCTTGTTGCAACGAGAGGTTAAAGATGTTGAACACTCCCGTTAGTTGGTCAGCAGATGGCTGCAGTATGTGGCCTGACACCCCGTCCGGTCCTGTCGCTTTAGAGGTCTTGATGCGCCTCAGAGCAGATCTAACCTGGTGTTGCTGCAGGACAAGTGCTGGTTCTTCAGTTGGTGAGGTGGATTGAGACGTGCTGCTGTGGCGCCATGATCACTCCCCTGTCTTTTATGATGAAATAATGCTGAATTTATGTGGAAATGATTGTTGTACAAAAGCTTCAGATATCTATCACTGAGATAGATGATGACTGGAGTGCAGTTTGAAGTAGAAACGAGGCGATGACGCCACTCACGCCCTGAAATGACACATGCGCAGTGAAGGCAGGACCGATTTTTAGGGGGAACCGTTCGGTCGGTGACACCGGGTTGTTGTGCATTTGGATGCACATATAGACATAACAATGGGATCAAGATGTACAGATATCCCTTCAAATCCCAACAGATGAAAAATTTTGGAAAATAAAGTCAGCCGTGTGGGATGGAAGCCGACTTCAACATCTTCATGTAAGTGTGTGTATGTGTTTGTTTGTTTGTTTGTTTTTTGTGTGTGTGTGTGTGTGTGTGTGTGTGTGTGTGTGTGTGTGTGTGTGTGTGTGTGTGCGTGATTGTACCTGTACATGGATCTGTTGCTTGTTGTGGTTAACTGATAAACAATAAATGTTGAAACGATTAATTTGTGCATCGACCAAGAGCCCGCGTGTGTGTTTATCCTGTGTGTCTCAGTGTGTTATGTTTGTATGTATGAGTTTATTGCCTCTCTGAAAACTTGTTAAATTTACTTTTTAAAGAAAACATAAAAGTGTATTTTTAAAGCCCCTCCTATCCAGTTAATCAAAGCAGCACCGATGATATAACACAGAAACAGAGTGACACATTGGTGTGTGTACTGCATGGACAGGTGGTGTGGCCGCCAACAGCCAAGCTCTTGAGATCTCTGGTTCTGGAAGTCCCAGCTGGGGAACACGTACCGTGTTTTGAAGGACATGACGTAACAACTGTCCACTGTGACACGCGTGTGTCTGCTTGCTGTTTTCACGTGGACATACATAAAAACATATATGCTGTGGCAACTTGCTGCAGCGATCAAGTGCACAGCTCACACATTAACAGGCTGTCACAGGTGAAATGGACCACCAGATCATAACATGCAGCAGGCGATCTGAATGTCACGTCACCCATGTGAGCTCTGTTCCACATAACGCAGTGTCTGTCCTGCAGTGCACCGTCCACATACACACATCAGGCCAGATGCGCGCGTGGCCGGCTGGACATGCCTGGCCGGCAGATGTGAACATGATAAGAGTGCACTGCTTTATTCATGTAATTTCATGACTGTACGTCTGTGACCATGGGTCATCTACAGAGGAACAGATGGATCATACTTGTATTGTCCACTCGATAAGAGGGATTCAATAAAATGTGGTGTTTTTTATGGTGTGTGGTTTTATTTTTTGTTAAATACATTTATCTCCTTGTTGATTTCAGGCATTTTACGCTCCTGTTATAAAGCAGTGATGGTAGTGCAGTGGTAAAGTTTCTGTCTGTTAATCAGAACTTTTGTAAATTGCAGGTTTGAATAGCACGGGGAGCATGTATTTTTTATTTTTATTTTTTGCCACAGCAGCTGCGCAATGTCGTTCCACATGCTCCAGCTGCTCGCACTGTTTTCACGCTGCGAGGGTTTCGTTCACACCTGTCCCTCTTGACGTCGGCTCAGTGTTTCGTGGTTCGCTCCTTCAGACTGTTTCACCCTGATTCCTACTTATTCATACTATGTATGAAGGGGCCCTTATATTTGTTATGCTATATGATGCTTCTTAAACCTGCCTTAACATGCTTTTTATTGAAAATACATATCTTTCTTTCCCATCTGAATGATGTGTCATTGACCTCAGCATGTACTCTTCAACCCCTCTTAAATCCGTTGCAGAAAACACACTGTGCTTTGCTTGGGGGCACTACGGCAGACACAGAACTTATGAAAAATCTTCTGTTTGGTCCCCCCCCTTCACATTATTTTTGAACTCATGGAGACTAACACTGACGTTTTCCTTTTGTTTTTATTATTTCACCCCCCCCCCCCCCCCCCCCCCCCCCCCCCACTGTCCCTCTCTCTTTGTGTTAAACCTGACATAATTTTTATTGAAAATACATATCTTTTTTTCAGCCGTCTCATGTTTTTTCGTACTCCCGTCACGAAATGAGTCAAATTTTCGTGATGAGTTTTTTTTTAACTCACTAATACTAACCCTACTCATACCCCCAACCCTAACCTTAACCATAAACTAACTGTACTCCCTCCTCCCACCCTAACATAACCACCCTGACCACCACGCTTCACTTTTAATTTCGTGCAGCCAGCACGGAATGAATTAGAATGAATTTGTGCTGCTGTGATGAAAAGCGCCTCATTTTCGTCACGGCAGCAATGTATATTTCGTGCTGCTGAATCACAACTTGCTGTGAGACCAGGTTGCTTATTTTCCATCTGAATGATGAGTTAGATTGTATATATTTGCCATTTTTATGTATATAGTGTATATTTATTAAAGTTCTGATAACTTATACTGTTTAGTGTAGAATTGCCTCATTGTCTTTTGGCAATGTTGGAGGTGGGAGGAGATTGTGCACCTTATTGTTATTGTCTTTGTGCAATTTTTTTGAAGGGGGAAAGGGAGTGCTCAGAGGGGTCTCAATGTAGAACCACCGCTGGTTTAAATCCTGCTCATGTTAACTGTGTCTATGGACAACACACTTAATCTGTATAGCCTCAGTCCACCTAGCTGTAAATGGATACTGGTCTTGGCTGGGGAAGTAACCTGTGTCACACAAGAGTCCCTTGCAAGGATAGTCATAAACATGACTATCCTTGCTGCTACGAAATCCAGAGATAAGGGCCTATTTAGGACACTAACGGATGGGAGTTTTCTCACGATTATCCATGAAGCTGCTAACCATTTCCTTCCTGGTGAGAAACTGCAATGTTCTGAGTACTGGTGACCCCAAGACAGAGATGATGACACAAAGGTGTCAGCTAGCAGTGAGCAATGAAGTAGCAGCAAAGTCAATGAGACCAGCAGCAAAGTTCATATACCAATAGGCAACAAAACTGAGGAAACAAATTGAAAGAGGCAGACAAAGATGGCGAGTAAAGCACCGGAACATGAAGCAGGTCAGCAACAAGGAAAACACTAGGAAACAGGAACGTGAGCAGACCATGTGAACAGCTCAAGACATACTGGAGACAAGGAGTGCAAGAGAAGTACCTTTAAACAAGAGGTAATAATCAGAGAAAATAAACTGGTGTATGCTAAAAAGAAGTGAAGCAAATTAAACCAGACAAGGGCAGACACTATAAAAAAAAACAGGAAGAGAGGAAGAAAACTAGGCCGTGATAGAATAATATTCCCCAAAAAGCAATGGCAAGCTTCTATGGATCAGGAAATCATTTGAACTGAAATGGTATGAGTGATATTATGACTTCAAGAGATGACATCATAATCGTCCAAAACAAAAAAAAGGCACACTCATTTTCCATGATTGTACTGTAACATGAAATCACATGGACTTCAGGAATCCTCCGGAGCTCATCACAGGTGCCATTGTCCCAAAATATCCAGCCCAGTCTCTTTTTTTTTTTGTCCTCCCGTCACGAAATGATTAAAACTTTCGTGACAGAGGTTTTCTTTAACCCGTTGTTACTAACCCTACTCCTACCCCCAACCCTAACCTTAACCATAACCTAACCCTACTCCTTCCCCTCACCCTAACCATATCCCCAATCCACCCCGACTCCCCCCTCCCCCTGCTGCACTTTTAATTACAAGCAGCCATCACGGAATGAATTAGAATGAATTCGTGCTGTTGAAAATTTTGCACTTTTCGAGACTTGTCATGACAATATGACGAACAGATTAATGTATATTTCGTGCTACTGAATCACAACAATCCGTGAAACTGGATTGAAAATATGATACAGCACTGCATTATGTGTGCACACAGTTCTTTTCCTTTTAACTTATATTATATTATGCAGCCAAGGTGAAGGTCAAGTCAGGAACCAACCTTGTAGCTCTGCAAACTGTGACAGCACCTTAGATCGCCACAACAAGTGCACACAAACACACACTTGCTCTCTTCATCTGCGGGAGGATAGATAGATCTTGGGGAAATATGTGAATTTAAATGGGTTGTGGATCAGAAAGTCTCTGGAGTTAAATTGTCACTTCCTCATAGATGTGAGAGTGTCTGTGCGAGGAAGACGATGATTAAACAAATCCCACACGGAGCCAGAATCCTAAACTCAGTGCCAAAACACATGGTCCGTTGCAATATTAACACTGACAGCGAATTCATGAATGTGTGTGTGCGTGTGTGCAAACCTACACATACACACACACACACACAGTTTCACAAGCGGTGTTGATCCGACAGGTGGCACATGTAGCGGTGCAGCAGACTGTACCAAGCTGAACATTGACCCTCAGCAATTTGTACTCATGATGTCTTCAACCCAGCCGAGGAAAATCCAGTATGTGGAGCTTTTACTTTTATTTAACTGCAGTCACCTCAGCGGGTACGAATTTGTGGCGTTTTTGACAACCAGACAAAAGAACTACAAAGATCAGACCAAAACACAGGCTTTTTGAGATGTACAAAGGGAATTATCACATCGTGTTATCGTGTTTTTAAATTGCCAAGTGAAGTGGATTTTACGGAGGACATAAATAGAGTTAGACTGTGGGTGTTTGGCAGATTCAGTGATGAGTAACATTGCTCAAGCGTAAATTCTGGACAGATTGTTTTTAGGTGTGACAACCTTTCATACAGCGCTGCTTTGGAGGCATCTAAGTGTCTCAGTTAAACCTGAGTAAGTGTAACCAAAGAGCAATAAAGAAGCATTTGTTGGAGGAATTGCCCATAATGGTACAAAACGCCTTGAATTATAATTCAGGATCAGCAATATTTTTCCTTCGGGGAGCTGTTACACTACAGCACATATTGTCACATCAGACTAATCCCTCCTTGGAGCTGCTCCCCTTTGACAATCCCTTTTGAACACATAATGATTATGTCTCCTCCCATACTGGATGCTAACAGCAGTCGGCACCCTCTGATTCTGCAGCGTCGCTACACCAATGCAAATTCATCTGGTGTGTTGTCTCTTGTAAAAAGAAATCAGTTTTTCTAAACTACAAATGGTGCTCGGCCAGCTCCAGCTCAAGCACAATTCCGTTACAGCAAAATGCTTATGCCATTAGTTTTGACAGAAAC
The DNA here is from genome assembly GCF_902500255.1 of Thalassophryne amazonica. Taxonomy (NCBI): domain Eukaryota; kingdom Metazoa; phylum Chordata; class Actinopteri; order Batrachoidiformes; family Batrachoididae; genus Thalassophryne; species Thalassophryne amazonica. The sequence continues at coordinate 87,510,702 of NC_047107.1, forward strand.
AGAAAATTGGCTCTTTTAACAAACTCTCAGAGGATCCGCGCGACACACAGAGAGCTCATTCAGAGTATTAATGAAACAACATTAGCAACTGGGGAGGCGAGGGAGTACTGGCAGCAACCATGCTTTAGACAGCACACTCTGAAAACGTGCGTGAATATAACTGGAGGCTGAGAATCAGCTGACCTTGCAGCTGAAATGTGACAGGATTAATGATTTCTGATGTGCGCAAGCAGATAAACACAAGGTTATTAATGTAGCTGAAATTTTGTAAGCCGATTTACTCTCCTGGCATCACCAAAGTTCATGAACTGTGGGAAATGGCCGAAAGAACAATGTCATGAATACAAGCAGCAGAAATGAGATTCCTCCGTCGGACACTTGGGCTTACACTCAGGGACAGGGTGAGAAGCTCAAAAATCCATGAGGGACCCAGGACACGCTGGAGGGATATTATATTTTTTGGCTGGCTTCGGAACATCTCAGATTCCCCAGGAAGAGTTAGAGGACTTGGCCGAGGATAGGGAAGTGTGAGGTGAGCTGCTTGGTCTACTGCCATTGTGACCTGGTCAAGTGGCAGAAATTGAAATTTCATTCATTCGTTTTCTGTCTCTTATCTTGGTCAGGGTCGTGATGGCAGCAGAGCAAGCAGCTCATCCCACACTTCCCTATCTTTGGCCAAGTCCTGAAACTCTTCCTGGGCTATCCCAAGGCGTTTCCAAGCCAGCTGGGAAATATAATCTCTACAGCATGTCCTGGGTCTTCCAGGTGCCCTTACCACCTCAACTGGCTCCTTTCGATGCAAAGCAGTAGTGGCTCTATTCTGAGTCCCTCCCGGTTAATCAAGCTTCTCACCCTGCCCAGGAGTGTAAGTCCAGATACCTGACGGAGTAATCTCATTTCTGCTGCTTTTATCCGTGATCTCATTCTTTCAGTAATGACCCAAATCTCATGAAAATAGGTGATGATAGGGCCATTGATCATCTGGTAACTTGAGAGCCTTGCCTTCCAGCTCAGCTCCATTCTTTACCACCACCAACCAGCACAACAGCTGTAAAATTTCAGATGCTGCCCCAATCCATCTATTGATCTCTTGCTTCAATTTACCCCTACTGGTGAACCAGACCCCGAGATACTGAAACTCTTCCACTTGGGGCAATAATTCTCCCCTGGCCCAGAGCGGACAATCCATTTCTGACAGAGGACCATGGTCTCAGATTAGGAGATGCTCATTCTCATCGCAATCACTTCACACTCTGCCTCAAACCTGCTCAATGTGCATCAGAGGTCACAATGAAGTACAACTGAAGCAGCCCATGCAATTTTGTCAAATCCTGCAACTTCAGCACTGCCATGCATCGCCACATTATGAGACCACCTTTGGTCCTGTAGCCACTACAGAGAGCAGGCAAGTAGACCATCCTCATCTCTCCAAAGTAGCCAGCTGTCTGCTGTAGCCAGGTAAAATGTTGGCATCCCCTTGACCTTCTACAATTCCTGAGGCACCTGTGTGCTGGATATGTATAAAATGTCATAGCTGATGTTCATTTGACACAAAGTCATTCCAAGAGTACCCAACAATCATCCAAAGACACCTAGTGCCAAGGAAATCCAGTTGTCACCTGAGGTCAGTGGTTGGCATCTAAGTCTCACAATCGACAGAAAGCACCAGGACCCTAAAGACTTTGAATTTCATGTTGAGATTGCCAAACACCTCTCTCCAGTGATCTCATGACTCCATAAGCTCTCCTAAGGTCACAAAGACCCAAGGACCATTGACACTCTTATCAAGTTCAAGACTTTCACCACATACAGATACACTTCTGAAGGCTGAGTTTTGGAAGTCATTAAAAGCCAGAATCTTACTCTTGATCCTGAACAAACAAAAACCCAGACACTCTGGTTACTCAGTCAGCTTCTCAGCTATTGAAATCAGGGTATCCAATGATTCTGCAAAGATCATCATCTGCAAAGTCAGCGAACTTTTCCTCACCAACAAATGCAAGCTATTGGTTTCCACACCTGTACCCAATACCTGGTCGCTGAAGCCAGAATTCACTGCGAAGAATTCAAGACATTCTGCCCCTCATCTGTACCTGAAGATATAATGCCCTCAAAAACTGAATGCTCAGGCTGTTTGTGAGCACTGATCCCAGCAAAACCATTGTGCCATCTGGTTGCTGCATTCGGTTGGAACATATTAACTTATTAAAACATTTTTTGCATACCTACTGATAGTTTCCCTGCAACGTGTTGAGTGCATAGTAATCTCAGGTCTTCTAGGTGATAAGGGAATAATGAATAATGAATCTTATCAAAACTTGCTTCTGCCAGCAAGCACTGCAGAGGCTGAGATTCCAATGTTATGATTGTTTTCTCGTATCTAAATAAGAATCTAAAGATGACAGCTCAATCACCCTCTTCATGCATTTTAATGTAAAAATGTGACTCTTCCACTGCATGCCCATGAAAAACAGACTTCACACACACACACCTTTATTTCAACAAACCCTGCAGCATGAATAAAGAGACTTTTAGCTAAAGGCAGTTAATCACAAATATAGACATCACCTGTACCTGCAGGGAACAGGGAGTCATGACTGTAAGCAGTTTCATTGTGTGTTAGTGTTTAAATAACAAGAAATCCTCGTACTTCACAGATTCTCACCAAATTTGCACCATAGATAGGGCATGGAAGACTCCACAGAATTTTGGAGGTGATCTGGATCTGGATCCGGATTCTGGATCACGATTTCCCTTTATATAAGCTTTGAAGGACTACTTCAAAACTACTTCATGGATTCTCACCAAATTGGCACCACAGATGGAGGACCACAGGGCATGGAAGACTCCACTGAATTCTGGAGGTGATCTGGATCCGGATTGGCAGATGTCAGATATCTCTGATTGCTCTTCTTTTAAAAAGTTTATTTACATTATAGTGACAGAAACATGCTCTCATTTGCCGCTGCAGGGATGCTCTCCATGTTACAAGACACATCTAGTGTATATTTTGCCATTTTGTACTGTTTTTTAACTTGTATTCTACCATTACATTACGCAAGCACCGAGCCTGTTTGTGTTCTAAATTAATATTGCAGAGCTTAAATCAATTTCTGTCCTGAGTGAAAAGTTTACCCCCACAACTTCTAAAAACAAAGCCCAGATTGAAAAATGTAAAACTTCACCTTTAAGAAAAACTAACTTTTATCCATTTCCATAAGCTTCAAAATGCGTGATAAGCAACACTTTACATTCCCTGGACCCCATTTCTTGCATTACTCACTATCAAATCCTTCCATGTGTTACATTTTAAAATTTTAATTTGAATCTTGGAGCGACCAAGTAAGCACAGAGAGATGATTTATATTTGAAATAGATTAGTGTTAAACCATCATCGATAAGACGACACGTCAGCGCTGATATATAGAATGGAGCAGCTTCTGTTTGAAAGGCGATGAATATATGTGTATGTATATATGTAAATAATTTTCTGCTTGTTTGCATTGTGGTGGAACTGCACTATCTCACATAGCTGCTGTCAAATGTGGGCTGTGACAGCTGCTAGAAAATAGGATGTATGCAGGTACAAATAAAGGATAAGGCCCCGTGTCCATAATTTATCTTTTTTTCTCCCGAGGTGCCAGCATCTGTTTTTCAGTTGCTCTAAATGTGAATGGAGCAAATGCGGCCGTCTACAGAAGACGTGCTACACCCAGCGTCTTTTCAGAGTATTTTACCTTTGTGTGGCTGCACTGAGTACTTCAAGCTGAAAATCCCTGAACTTTTCAGGCAGCCAATCAAACGCAGAGGCACGTTTTCCCCTCAGGAACTTTGTGTTTGCCATTTTTGTCTGCCGACTACGCTACCGTTAGTATAGCAAAAGTATTTGTAAATGTGTATTTCGATCCACAAATGTGAAATGTATACACACAAATATACATGCATGCACACGTAAAGACAATTTCATAAATTCATGTATACACACACACACACACACACACACACACACACACACACACATATACATATATATATATATATATATATATATATATACACACACACACACACACACACACATATATATATATATATATATATATATATATACACACACACACCCACACTTGACTGTCTTTGCTTTCTGCCAGCAGTACCAGATCCGACACACTGAGACGGTGGCCACCTGGAGACTTCGGGACTTGGCGGCTCCAGTATTCCTCGGGTTCGGTGGTAGTGGAAATCGTGTGGTTCCGGTTCGTTTCCAGACGGGCGTCTCCTATCGTCGAGCCTGCCCACACAACACCTTTATTGATTGACTTTTGCACATTCTGTAATCTGCTGTGTTTGGTTGTGTCATTCACAACAGTAAAGTGTTATAATTTGACTCCTTCCATTGTCCGTTCATTTACGCCCCCTGTTGTGGGTCAGTGTCACTACACTTTCCCAACAGGATATCTCGGCCAGCGTCATGGACTCCGAGGGGCGTCACCAGGCTGTTGAACAATCTATGGGAGAGCAGGGAGCGCAGGCGTCTGCAGAAGGCGTGATTGGTGAGCTACAGCATATTCTCACCGCCTTTACGGCTCGGATGGATCAAATAGCCGAGCAAAACATCCTCCTGAACCGCAGGGTGGATGCTCTCTCCGCGCAAGTGGTGGCGAGCGCTCAGGGCGCTGCTGCAGCTCCTCCTCCTGTCGACCCTGTGCTGGATATAAATGTTCCAGTGGTGGTCCAACAACCCCTCCCACCATCCCCTGAAGCATACATAAGCCCTCCTGAGCCGTACGGAGGTTGTGTGGAGACGTGCGCGGACTTTCTTATGCAGTGTTCGCTCGTCTTCGCACAACGTCCCGTCATGTACGCGTCAGACGCAAGCAAAATAGCTTATGTGATCACTCTGCTTCGGGGAGAGGCACGCGCTTGGGCTACGGCGCTTTGGGAGCAAAATTCACGGCTCCTTCACACGTACACTGGGTTTGTGAGGGAGTTCAGAACTGTGTTTGATCACCCTTACAGAGGAGAGACCGCTTCAACAGTGCTGCTGTCAATGAGACAGGGACGCCGGAGCGCAGCCGCTTATGCGGTCGACTTCCACATCGCGGCTGCGAGGTCCGGCTGGAATAACGCTGCGCTCCGCGCCGCCTTTGTAAACGGACTGTCGTCAGTCCTAAAGGAGCACCTAGTGGCCAAGGATGAACCGCGGGAATTAGATGGGCTTATTGATCTCGTTATACGATTAGACAATCGGTTGGAGGAACGCCGTCGGGAACGAGACGAAGGACGTGGCCGGGCGCGCGCCGTCCCTCTTCCTTCCGGGTCTGAGAAAGGTCTGCCCTTCCCACGCTCCCTGGCCTCTACGTCCCGTGGGGCGACAGCTCCCCCTGCTGACGAAGCTATGGACACGAGCAGGGCCACATTTAGACCACCTAATAGACAGAGGAGGTTTCCACGCGGGGTGTGTTTTGTTTGTGGCTCAATGGAGCATCAATTGAGCAATTGCCCCGAACGGTTAAAACACCAATGCCCGCCCCTAGAAACTGGGCTTAGGGTGGGCCAAGAAATTCACGTGGGACACACACATATTGCCGCACGACTCCCAGTTACAATCCTTAGTGGAGATTTAACCCTTCAGGCCCCAGCACTGGTAGACACAGGGTCAGAAGGGAATCTGCTAGACAGCAGATGGGCCAGGGATGTAGGGCTCCCTCTGGTGGCGCTACCTACACCATTGCAGGTGCGAGCACTAGATGGCACCCTACTCCCTTTAATCACACACAAGACACCACCAGTAACTCTGGTGGTGTCAGGGAATCATAGGGAGGAGATTGAGTTTTTTGTGACTCCTTCTACCTCCCGTGTGATTCTGGGGTTCCCCTGGATGATGAAACACAATCCCCGGATTGATTGGCCATCCGGGGTGGTGGTACAGTGGAGCGAGACCTGCCATCGGATGTGTTTGGGATCCTCGGTTCCTCCCGGTTCCCAGGCTAAGGAGCAGGTCAAAGTTCCCTCCAATCTGTCGGCGGTGCCGGTTGAGTACCACAATCTTGCTGACGTTTTTAGCAAGGATCGGGCACTCACTCTTCCCCCGCACCGTCCGTATGATTGTGCCATCGATTTGTTGCCAGGCGTGGAGTTCCCGTCCAGCAGGCTGTACAACCTCTCCCGACCTGAGCGCGAATCAATGGAGACCTACATCCGGGACTCCTTAGCTGCCGGGCTGATCCGTAACTCCACCTCTCCGATGGGAGCAGGTTTCTTTTTTGTGGGCAAAAAAGATGGCAGTCTTCGTCCATGCATTGATTACCGGGGGCTGAACGAGATCACGGTTCGCAACCGATACCCGTTGCCTTTGTTGGATTCGGTGTTCACCCCCCTGCATGGAGCCAAAATCTTCACAAAGTTGGATCTTAGGAACGCATACCACCTAGTTCGGATCCGGAAGGGAGACGAATGGAAGACGGCATTCAACACCCCGTTAGGTCATTTTGAGTACCTGGTCATGCCGTTCGGCCTCACTAACACCCCCGCGACGTTCCAAGCTTTGGTTAATGACGTCTTGTGGGACTTCCTGCACCGATTCGTCTTCGTATACCTGGATGATATACTCATCTTTTCTCTGGACCCTGAGACCCATGTACGGCATGTACGTCAGGTCCTGCAGCGGTTGTTGGAGATCCGGCTGTTTGTGAAGGGCGAGAAGTGTGAGTTTCACCGCACTTCTTTGTCCTTCCTGGGGTTTATCATCTCCTCCAACTCCGTCGCCCCGGATCCGGCCAATGTCGCAGCGGTGAGAGACTGGCCCCAGCCTACGAGCCGTAGGAAGCTGCAACAGTTCCTCGGCTTCGCAAATTTTTACAGGAGGTTCATTAAGGGGTATAGTCAGGTAGTTAGCCCCCTGACGGCCCTGACCTCACCAAAAGTTCCCTTCACCTGGTCGGATCGGTGCGAAGCCGCGTTTAGGGAGTTGAAACGCCGGTTCTCGACTGCACCGGTCTTGGTGCAGCCCGATCCTAGTCACCAGTTTGTGGTTGAAGTGGACGCCTCTGACTCAGGGATAGGAGCCATGCTATCCCAGAGCGGAGAAACCGATAAGGTTCTTCACCCGTGTGCCTATTTTTCCCGCAGGTTGACCCCAGCAGAGCGGAACTATGACGTGGGCAATCGAGAGCTCCTTGCGGTGAAAGAGGCTCTTGAGGAGTGGAGACACCTGCTGGAGGGAGCGTCAGTGCCTTTCACGGTTTTTACTGACCACCGGAACCTGGAGTATATCAGGACCGCCAAGCGACTGAACCCCAGGCAAGCCCGCTGGTCACTGTTTTTCGGCCGTTTTGACTTCCGGATCACCTACCGCCCCGGGACCAAAAACCAAAGATTGGATTCCCTGTCCCGGGTGCATGAACGGGAAGTCAAGACCGAGCTGTCGGATCCACCGGAACCCATTCTACCGGAGTCCACTATCGTGGCTACCCTAACCTGGGACGTGGAGAAGACCGTCCGGGAGGCCCTGGCACGGAGCCCGGATCCCGGAAGAGGACCGAAAAACAGATTGTACGTCCCACCAGTCCTGTGCCTCACCGCCCCTGGTCCCACATCGGTCTGGATTTTGTCACGGGCCTCCCGCCGTCCCGGGGACACACCACCATTCTCACGATAGTGGACCGATTCTCCAAGGCGGCCCACTTCATGGCCCTCCCGAAGCTCCCGTCGGCCCAGGAGACAGTGGATCTCCTGGTCCACCATGTCGTCCGGCTGCATGGGATACCTACAGACATCGTTTCGGATCGTGGTCCCCAGTTCTCCTCGCAGGTGTGGAGAAGTTTCTGCCGGGAACTGGGGGCCACCGTAAGCCTCTCGTCTGGGTATCACCCACAGACTAACGGACAGGTCGAACGGGCCAACCAGGAGTTGGAGCAGGCCCTTCGGTGCACGACCTCCGCACACCCGACGGCTTGGAGTGAACATCTGGCCTGGATCGAGTACGCTCATAACAGCCAAGTGTCCTCTGCCACCGGCCTCTCCCCGTTCGAGGTGTGTCTGGGGTACCAACCCCCTTTGTTTCCTTTGGTGGAGGGAGAAGTCGGTGTGCCCTCGGTCCAGGCCCACCTGCGGAGATGCCGTCGGGTGTGGCACACCGCCCATTCGGCCTTGTTGAGGGCCCGGACGAGGGCTAAAGCCCATGCAGACCGTCGACGGTCCCCGGCCCCCGCATACCAGCCCGGGCAGGAGGTATGGCTTTCCACCAAAGACATTCCATTACAGGTCGAGTACCCCAAATTGAAAGACCGCTTCATTGGACCCTTCCCCATCCTCAGGGTCCTCAGTCCTACCGCAGTGAGGCTCCAACTCCCGGCCTCACTGTGGATCCATCCGGTCTTCCACGTCTCCAGGATCAAGCCGCATCACACCTCACCCCTCTGTGCACCCGGTCCGGCGCCGCCTCCTGCCCGTATTATCGACGGGGAGCCGGCTTGGACAGTTCGCCGGCTCTTGGACGTCCATCAGAACGCTCCTGGGTGAAGAGGAGCTTCATCCTGGACCCGGCCCTCCTGGCCGATTTCTATCATCGCCACCCGAACAAGCCTGGTCGGGCGCCAGGAGGCGCCCGTTGAGGGGGGGGTCCTGTTGTGTGGGCCGCTGAAGAGGAGGTACTGCTGGCCCACCACCAGAGGGCGCCCTGCCTGAAGTGCGGGCTTCAGGCACGAGAGGGTGCTGCCGTCTCAGGAGCAAGCCGTGGTGACAGCTGTCACCCATCATCCCTGACAGCTGTCACTAATCATCCACATCTGGAATAAAAGCAGGAAGACACCTCCACCACACTGCCGAGATATCATCTTCATCTAGAGGTAATATCCTCAGCCTTTGTGGTAATATTGAGAATCTGTTTATTGTGAGTGTTTGCAGGAGTTCATTTCATTTCATTTCATTTATTTATTTATTTATTTCATTCATTTAAAAGAAAAACAAACAAACAGAAAAGCAGAAATAAAGCATCTCCATTACCAGAATGAAAAGGAGCAGAGAGAAGAACAAGTCTTTCAACAAGTTCCGGTCCTTTTGTGGAGGCTGTGCAATACGGCACTCTTTTTCCTCTGAGGACGCGCTGCAAGTATTGAATGAGAGGTGGAGGTGGAATTCCCACCAGGATTATTGCTGGGTGTTCACACACCCACACTTGACTGTCTTTGCTTTCTGCCAGCAGTACCAGATCCGACACGCTGAGACGGTGGCCACCTGGGGACTTCGGGACTTGGCGGCTCAAGTATTCCTCGGGTTCGGTGGTAGTGGAAATCGTGTGGTTCCGGTTCGTTTCCAGACGGGCGTCTCCTATCGTCGAGCCTGCCCACACGACACCTTTATTGATTGACTTTTGCACATTCTGTAATCTGCTGTGTTTGGTTGTGTCATTCACAACAGTAAAGTGTTATAATTTGACTCCTTCCATTGTCCGTTCATTTATGCCCCCTGTTGTGGGTCCGTGTCACTACACTTTCCCAACAGAAAGAGGTGTTTAGTACTGCTGAAACAACTAATCGATTTAATCGATAATTAAAATAGTTGTCAACTAATTTAGTCATCAATTAGTTGTTAAATAACTTTGTTTTACCACAAATGTTTCGTTTCTTCCATATAAATAAACCGTTTCTGCAGTGCGGCTTTGCTTTAAACCTTGAAACAATCGAAGCAGTGATTCACAGATCGAAACAGTGCTTCGATCTGATGCTTTGTTGATTCAGTGTTTTATTTCGCTTAATCTTAATTTTTCCCCACTAAAACCCCAAAGAGCATATGGCTGTGAGTAACATTTACCTTTTTGTGTTAATCTGACCTGGTATGGTCTTCTGAAACAGTTGATAGATGTATTTTATAACTTAAAAACGGGACTGATGCTAACGCGTTAGTATATCTATGGCATTTTCAATTTGAAGTTAGCATCAAGCTGTTGCAGCTGTCAGCACATTTGTTTTCTGTATAATAATTCATGACTCAACATTTGTTGTAAAAGAGTCAAATGTATTACAAATTGTAATATTTTATTCATTTATTTTTATTTATATATCAATAATAATAATAATAGAAACAACAACAATAATAGTAATAATAACTAATAATGCCACAATAGTTTTAGAGAAACGGACAAAAAGAATCTGATAAAACAAAACAGAAAAGATTAAACAAACTAACAATGAATATTAATAAATATAGAAATAACTCTTTCCCATGAACACCTAGTGACTCTTAAACCTCCACTTCATCCCTGTTTTATTAAGTTTAATGACAATTTGTTTTGGTCAAACCACATCTAAGCTGTGTTTTTACACAAGAAAAAATAAAATGCAGTAAACTGCACATTTGTGTCTTTTTTCATGAAAATATCTTATTAAATATAACATATTACACTTTTGTCAGGCCTTTAAAATACTTTTGTGGACTCTTGCTGTAATATGTTGTCAGTGGTTGAGATAGTTGCTGTAGGCATCTAAACCTGATGGAAATCTCTTTGTGGTGTGTCGGTGATGTATGTATGTGCAAAATAAAACAAAACACTACTCCAGGTATGTTTTTGACAAGAATAAAACATCATAAATTTATTACAAACATTGATGTTGTGTGACAAAGGCCTTTTAATAATAACTCAAAGAAATAATGGCAAAACTCACATGTAAGTAAAAAAAACCCAAAACGATTAATCGAAAAAATAATCGACCGGTGAACTGATTAGTAAAATAATCGTTAGTTGCAGCCCTAGTGTTTAGGCTGAAATTTGGTGTTTACGTTAATAAAAAAGAACATAACAGTGGGGGGTCTTCAATATGGCTAGTACATAGGGCCCAGAATTTGGTGCTATGCCCCTGCCAAGCCACATTCTGCACGTGTTACAACAGCGTGGCTTCATAGTAAAAGAGTGCGGGTACTAGACTGGCCTGCCTACAGTCCAGACCTGTCGCCCATTGAAAATGTGCAGCACATTGTGAAGTGCAAAATACGACAACAGAGACCCCGGACTGTTGAACAACTGAAGTTGAACATCAAGCAAGAATGGGAAACAATTCCACCTACAAAACTTCAACAATTAGTGTCCTCAGTTCCCAAATGCTTATTGAGTATTGTTAGAAGGAAAGGTGATGTAACACAGTGGTAAACATACCACTGTCCCAGCTTTTTTGAAATGTGTTGCAGGCATCCATTTCAAAATAAGCAAATATTTGCACAAAAGCAAGTTTATCAGTTTGAACATTAAATATCTTTGTGGTGTATTCAATTGAACATAGGTTGAAGAGGATTTGCAAATCATTGTATTCTGTTTTTATTTAGATTTTACACAACGTCCCAACTTCATTGGAATTGGGGTTTTGTGTGTGTATATATATATATATATATATATATATATATATATATATATATATATACGGTGACGAAAATAAGTATTTGAACATCCTGCAGTCTTGCAAGTTCTCCCACTTAGAAATCATGGAGGGGTCTGAAATTCTCATCTTAGGTGCACATCCACTGTGAGAGACATGTTGGGAAAGTGAAGTACACGGACCCATGACAGGGGGCGTAAATGAACGGCCAATAGTAAGTCCGAATAAATAACAATTTATTCTGCAAATGTGCACAACAACCAAATATGCTTTTCGTCTGTCAATCAATCTACACAAAAGATGACGCGTGGGCAGGCCCGAGGGTAGGAGACGCCTATCCAGAGAAGAGCCAGGACCCACAAGGTTCCACCGCCAGTGGAGACCTGCAATCCACCGGAGCCGCCAAGTCCTGAGTCCCCAGGTGGCCACCGCTTCCAGCTGTCGGATCTGGTACTGCTGGCAGGAACAGACACAGGTTATAGGTGGGTGTGTGTACACCCAGCAACAGTCAGCAAACAGTTCAGTTCCTCTCCTGAGGAAAACTCCACCACTCCCAGAAAACAGGAACACTGAAAACGTGCAGTGCCTAATGTAATACTTAGAAAATTAGGAAAGTGAGGAGTGCAAACGCCAGCTCCTCCAAACTTCCACAAACCCAGCTCCAAGCTGTAAGTATACAAAAGGATCACGACTGCAAAGATCAGAAGCAAAACGTGTGTACGGCACAAGACGGCTGAGTCGGTTATCTGACGGGTAAGCTGATAACTCGGCGGAGTTATGATGTCTCTCCCAGGCTTTTATGGATGTGATGTGATGTGATGAATGATGATGTGTGACAGCTGTCAGCTCCGAGCACCTGGCGGACTCCTGTGGCGACTGCACCCTCTGGTGCCTGAAACCCGACGACAGGCAGGGCGCCCTCTGGTGTTGGGCCAGCAGTACCTCCTCTTCAGGCGGCCCACACAACAAGACATAAAGTAAAAAAAAAAAAAAAAAAAATCCGGAAATCACAATGTATGATTTTTTTAATAATTTATTTGTATGTTACTGCTGCAAATAAGTATTTGAACACCTACCAACCAGCAAGAATTCTGGCTCTCACAGACCTGTTCATTTTTCTTTAAGAAGCCCTCTTATTCTTCACTCTTTACCTGTATTAATTGCACCTGTTTAAACTTGTTACCTGTATAAAAGACACCTGTTCATACACTCAATCAATCACACTCCAACCTGTCCACCATAGCCAAGACCAAAGAGCTGTCTAAGGACACCAAGGACAACACTGTAGACGTGCACAAGGCTGGGATGGACTACAGGACAACAGGCAAGCAGCTTGGTAGAAGACAATAACTGTTATGATTATTTATTAGAAAGTGGAAGAAACACAAGATGACTGTCAGTCTCCCTCGGTCTGGGATTCCATGCAAGATCTCACTTTGTGGGGTAAGGATGCTTCTGAGAAAGGTCAGAACTACACAGGAGGACCTGGTCAATGACCTGAAGAGAGCTGGGACCACAGTCACAAAGATTACATTAGTAACACATGAAACTGTCATGGTTTAAAATCCTGCAGGGTAGCAAGGTCCCCCTGAAGTTCAGCAGTGACCATCTGGATGATCCAGAGGAGGCATGGGAGAAGGTCATGTGGTCAGATGAGACCAGAATAGCGCTTTTTGGAATCAACTCCACTTACCATTTTTAGAGGATGAGAACAACCCCAAGAAAACCATCCCAACCGTGAAGCATGGGGGTGGAAACATCATACTCTGGGGGTGCTCTTCTGCAAAGGGGACAGGATGACTGCACCGTATTGAAGGGAGGATGGATGGGGTCATGTATTGCAAGATTTTGGCAAACAACCTCCTTCCCTCAGTAAGAGCATTGAAGATGGGTCATGGCTGGGTCTTACAGCATGACAATGACCCCAAACACACAGCAGGGGAATTAAGGAGGGGCTCTGTAAGAAGCATTTCAAGGTCCTGGTGTGGTCTGGCCAGTGTCCAGACCTGAACTCAATACTTTGGAGGGAGCCAAAACTCCAAACCTGAAAAATCTAGAGAAGATCTGTATGGAGGAGTGGACCAAAATCCCTGCTGCAGTGTGTGCAAACCTGGTGAAAAATACAGGAAACGTTTGACCTCTGTACTTGAAAATAAAGGCTACTGTACCAAATATTAACATTGATTTTCACAGGTGTTCAAATACTTATTTGCAGCAGTAACATACAAATAAATTATTTAAAAAAATCATACATTGCGATTTCCGGATTTTTTTTTTTTGATTATGTCTCTCACAGTGGCAGAGCTGGCCCAAGGCATATGCCAACTATGCCAACTAGGGCCTCCACGCCAACAGGGGGCCCCGAGAGCACCGAAACATTGTGATAAAAAAATAAATATATGCATGAAATTAAAATAATATTGAATAATTTAAATGAAATTCTATTACACCCGAAAAAAATAAATTCATTTTGACAAAATATCAATACTAGGTTAATTGATGCCTCCTGTTGGCTTCTGCCACCGTTGGGCAAATTTAGATGCACTGCTTGGGTCAGGTGGTCGATGACTAAGCGTGAGGAAAGAAGTGAGTGCAAGTCATGTCTCAGAAAAGAAATGATCTCTCTGGAGCAGAGAAAAGAAAAAAGAAGTTAGAAGACGAGAAAAAACAACAAGACAGAGGTAGGTTTGCATGTCCAATATTACAATTTTTGTTGTCATTATTTGCGAAATGCTCCGTTCGTTTAGTGTAAAGTGCTTTAGGTGTGTTAAAGTCAGAGGCGATTCCTCTTAGACTGCAGGGGAAGCTCAGCGTCCCCTAAAATGTCAAAAAATAAGTGATCAAATATATACTGTTGTGAGGGCCGCTGAAGAGGAGGTACTGCTGGCCCACCACCACAAGATGGCGCCCTGCTTGAAGTGCGGGCTTCAAGCACAAGAGGGCGTCGGAGCGACCAGGAGTGACAGTTGTCACTCATCATCCGTACCAGCTGTCACTCATCCACTACTCATCACCACCACCATAAAGGCCGGACTGCAACTCCACCTCCCCGCCGAGAAATCAGCTACCATTCAGGTAACCTTCTCTGCTGTAATTATTGTTGTCCAAAACATTGTTCTGTGTGCAGCCATGTTCCTGCGGGCTCTGTCGGAGGCTGGATTGGCGGACAGTGAGAGGACGACGTTCTTCGCCTCCAGGAAAGAGACCAACAGGAGCTGCACGGGTGAAATTGTTGCTGGAGGTGGAGGTTCTCCCTCCTAATTGTGTACAGACTGTGGGATTACTGAGTGTGCGACCTCACACTCATCAGGACTGTCTCTGTTCTCTGCCAGCAGTACCGGGTCTGACTGCTGAAGACAGCGGCCACCTGGGGTGCAGGGCTTGGCAGCTCCGGTGTTCTTCAGCTCCGTTGGCGGTGGAAGCTGTGTGGGATCCGGCTCTTCTCTTGCCAGGCGTCTTCTATCGTCGAGCCTGCCCACACGTCACCTTGTGTATGATTGACAGTCACCATATTATTATTGTCTGTACGTCGTTGTGCGATTCACAACATTAAATTGTTACTTTTGGCTTATCCATTGTCCGTTCATTAATGCCCCCTGTTGTGGGTCCGTGTCACGACACTTTCACAACATATACTGTTGTGTGTACATGTCATTGACTAAATATGCGCTACAACGTGCTCAACTTTTGTTCAGAATCAGCTTCTTATCACTGGTAACGACGCGGCTTTCCTCTCACTCAAACCTGCAGCTTCACAGTGCTTTAAACAGTGTGGACGCTGAGCGTCCACAGAGTTCAATAGCGACACAAAGCCTGCAGCGAAACGAGACGAGTCATAGGATAAATGCTGGGCTTTGTCCCGCCCATCGGATGCTCAGCGTGTCTGGGGGTCTATGGGGCAGTGGGCTGGCCCGGACGCTCAGCTTCTGCATGATGATTGGATGATCTGTCTGAGGCTGAATCCCTTTTTGATTGACAGCGAAATAAGCGAATCAGCGATCTTTTGGTGTAAACATCCGTGGGAGCATTTTTAAATTTTCATTCTGTTCTGAGTTGAACCGGAGACTTTCCTAATCTTCTTAGTGGCATTTTCTTTGTTAAAAACGACTAGCGACAAATCGAGCTTCTATTTCTGGTGTTTTGTTTTTGTAGCTGCTTGTGTTTGGAGACTGACTTCTATCACTCTTTCTGACTTCTATCGCAGTTTCTGTCCCTACCGAGCAGCGGGTGCTGCTGAGCTCCTCCACCGTCACAAAGCACTCACAGGCGGACACACTTCACACTAGCCTCGCGCCAGTCCCAGCTAACGCGTTAGCTAGGTAGCAAGCTGCACATAATGGCAGACAATTTGAATGTTGTGGACCGGATTTTGGTGAAGCCATTTGATAGTCTTCCTTAGGAAGAAAAACTTAAGAGTTAAACAGCAGGGCAGATGAACTCCTCAGATTAATTTGGTTCAAAAGGTGGGGAAAAGTAGCTCAGCTCTCAATGGTTTGCAGGCCAAAGTTAAAGCAATAGCCCCCAGTGCAATGTTTGTGCATTGCTATGCACACACATTGCTGTTATGTTGTGGATTTCTATGTTCATTTTGGAGATTATTTAAGTATTGTATTTATTATTTAAGTATTTAATTTTGATTACAACTTTATTTTTCTGTAAGATAATGTGATTGTATTGATTCTATTTTGTATTTGGATATTGAACATTTTGCACACCATTGCACATCTGAAAGAAATTAAACTATTTAACGTGCTTACTATAAATGCAGTCTCCTGCCTGCTGATGTTACTTTCAAATAGTTAAATTAATGAGCCATACTTATACATCACTCTGTATGTAGAAGTTAATTAAAACATATTTATGATTTTGCTACCCCTTTAAGGTTAAAAACAAGAATGACACCTGTATGATGTAAGATAATTACAAATAATGCTAATGATTGTGGGTACGTTACACACATAACAGTGTAGCCTATGGAATAATGAGGCATCTGGTGCTGAGGTGATGGTAGGGAGGCCCCCAAATGAAATTCTGCTTAAGTCCCCATAAAGGCTTGGGCCGGCCCTGCACAGTGGACATGCACATAAGATGAAAATTTCAGACCCCTCCATGATTTCTAAGTGGGAGAACTTGCAAAACCGCAGGGTGTTCAAATACTTATTTTCCTCACGAGATATATATATATATATATATATACCTCATGCATTTTCAGACAGGGCATAGACTTTCTTGGTTGTCATTTTTCAAAGTGTCATTTCAGCCAGTAGGAACTGAAGTTGTGGTGGGTGATGAAGGCAGATTTCTCTGGAGTCTGGTGTTGAAACTTGTATTATTTTTCAGAAATTCACATTACTATTGACAACCCCTGGAAGAAATTATGCAATAACCAAACCTAGAGGATGTTCTACCAGCTTTATTACAAGCAAATAAAGCACAGATAGGATGCAAAACAATTTGCCAATGCCTTATGCAGTATTCAGGTCCTTGAATTAACATTAGTAAATGTTAATGCTTTATAACAACCTTTCTCAAAGAGTGGTATGTGAGCAACACTTAATGGTCCATGAGTATACTGGTAAAATATTACATTTAAAATTAATATATTCTGTCTTAAAAGTGTTTCTTCAGCTGTTTAAAAACACTTCCAAACTCAAAGATAATAGAATATATACTAGATAATAGCATATATGTATTATTGTCATTCTTCATTCAACTCATATGTAAATGCAAAAATCTGAAACCTCTGTCCAGAAGCCTCATGACCCCATAAGCTCTTTTCAAGCATCTCTCGGTCTCAAGAGAGGATCCAGTGACATGGACATCCTGACAGAAATATGCAAATCTTGTAGAATGAGTTTTAAACTTTCATGGTACACAGATACAAAGATCACAGCATCATCTGCAAAGTCAGTAAACCTTAAATTGGCAACAAAGGTGACTAAGCTGCTGTTCTTCACAATGTTAGCACTACCCAACCCATGCGAGCACTGCACAGTGTATTGACTAGAACACATCCCTACTGAATGTCAGAATTCACTGGGAAGTAGTCAGCAATTCTGCCCTGCTCCACACAGCAGTCACAGTAGCTATGTATGTCCAGCAACTTGTTGGGATCCCACTAATTTTCTGGATATCCAAGAGAGCAGCCCAGTCAACCGGGTCAAACTCTTTATCAAAATAAAATGGGCTGCAAACCTGATACCATTTCTCAAAGTAGCTGACCCAAAAGGATAGGACAACAGAGGCATCTGTCAAGACTGAGACGTCACATCACTGACCATAAGTGCTTTTATTTCTGTGCAAACAGATCAGGTTGCTAGCCATCTTTATCACAGATGGTGAGCCATCTGTGATAAATGTGACTGTAGGACCTTTGTGGCCGGGACAGCGGTGGGATCGAACCCCGGATGGCTCGTGCTGAAGACCCTTCCTCTACCAGGTCAGCCAAAGGGGAATTCCCCTGTTAGCCAAGCTAGCGGGAACTTCTTTTCAATCAGGACCCAGGACCTTCATCCTGCTACATATCTCCCCACCATTTTTTACTTTGTCCCGAAGTCACAGGTGCATTTAAGCATGTTCTGTGACTACCCACATCCTGTAGTCCATGGGCTACTAGGGGTCTCCATGCAAACCCCCCACAACTTAACTTCTTTGGCATGCTGTTGTGTATATATGCCTACAGCATCAGAAAAATTATGTTAACACCAAATACAGGCATGCAAAATATGCATTCAAGCCAAATATCAGAGTCGTGACTTAACTTTTCGAATGGACTGAAAAATTGTGGGTAGGGGAAATGAAACTGATTAGATTACACATTTATAAGTTTACTATCTGGGTATATTAGGTGTCATTTGACAGGTCTTGAGCTCCCCTAGTATTAATTAAAAGGTGATTGCTTCATTGTTTATGTAAATATAGGTCAAAATGTCATGTATACTCTAAGAAAGTAAAAATTTACAATATCCCTGAATCAAAATGCTGCTGTGGCAAAATTGCTTATTTGTGACTGTAAACAAATCCCTGAAGGGTGATACACCTTGCGCCTTGTTGTCATCGTTAGACAGGAATTCTTTCCAGTCCTTTGGTCGCTTCATATCACCATTACTTACAATGAGTTTATCTCCCATACCTCGTCGCTGTCTTTTCATTGCCTTCACTGAATTGGCAGAGTACATGTCAGTGCTGAACACACATGTAGAATCTGACTTCAGAACTGATTCCTCCAGGACTTTTCTTGCTATACCAGAAAATTTGTCTGGTATGTCACGGAGATGGTGGAATACTGCATTTCCATCCTCTATCACCAATGTTTCATTGGGATGTGATGTGACAACGGCATCCTCACTATCACCCACTAAGTACCACATCCCTTTAGATTTGTCCGTCTTGGTGAATATTCCATCTGCTAATGCCAGACTGTATGGAACAGGTGTAAGTTGGAAGTTCATCAGTTCTGCAAGGTCTAGCTTATCACTCAACAACGTCTGAGATTTATCAAGCAACTGGAATGCTATATTCCCCTGTTGGATGTACTGGACTTCTTTTTTGGTGGATGTTCTTAGTTTCACTGTCTTCTTCATGTCCCTAAATGTCCCCAGTTTCAGTTTCTTTATTGGGTCAAAGAACCCTGTTCCTTTCTGTAATCTTTCATTGATAAATGTTTGTTTTGCCTCAAGCCCAACTTCTTCTGCACGGAGAATATCATTTTCAATTTCCTGTGATGCTGAGACACCAGAAGAAATGCACACTAGTCTTTCTTTTTCAGCAGTATCAAATGGGTTGACAAAGTTTTCAAATGTTGCAGCTGTTTTCTCAACACGGCTTTCTCCTCGCTTCACTTCAGTGGGCCGAATGTCTTGATGGGTTGTTCCACTGTCTCCATCACTATCTCCTGTCATATCAACCATTCCATATGCTGCTTGCAGATACTTTGCCCTTTCCTTGGTTGTCCTACACCACCTCAGATAGGCATCATAGTTTGTCTGTATACCTGCCAGTCCAGCTCCAGAACCTCCACCTCCTCGGGATTTAGAATGGCGCATAAACATCTCCTCTATGGTTTTATCCACAGGGCACCGATTGCCAGGTATGAATGACCAGGCCACGCTGAAAGCACCACGCTTCAAGAGGTCTGTTGCTCCAGGATGGGACAGTTCTATGTACACCAAGTGTGTAGAAAAGTATGTTAAGTACCTTTCATAATTGAAACCACCAAAGGTGAAGAACAAGTCTGGCATCAAGCACAGGCACTGAGTGTACAGGGTGTAGTTATTGGTTTTAACAGCCCGAATGCGATTAAGCAACAATCATATATGGTCCATGTTTGAAACCCACAGTTGTGCCGTCTTTCCAAGTTCACCTTTTCGAGCACAATCCTTGAACTCTGAGTACTTTTTCATGTATGAATGCACATGTGGGTCATTCAAAGCAGCTCTTTCAGCATCTTGTGAAATTGATGACATGACACTAAGCGTCTGAATGTGAGCTTCTGACTCTTTTGGCAAGGAAGAGAACATCTCAACTTCATTGGTTGAAGCCATGAACTGTGTGATGAGCAAGCATTCTAGAGATTCCAGGACAATTTTATGGCAATTGATGGCTCTGGCATAGTTTTTGCCATTGAGAACACTTGTCAATGATCCAGTTGATATTAACCCAGCTTCAATGAGAACATCTGAAAGGGCAGTTCCTTCCATCTTCTTACCAATCATCTTTATGTATGCAGATGCAAGATGGAATGATCCAATAAGAATGATATAGTCTGCATATCTCTTTTCTTGAGCCCAGATTCAAGGGTATGCCCTCATACAGACACCTAGATCAAATGATGTTATCACATGTTATCACAGAATTATGTTAAATTGGACTGTCATTTCCTTGACTTGTCAATAGAGTTGATGAACGGAGCTTTCACAACTACCCTACAGTGAAATGCAAAACAAAAAACCCAAAGTAAGACATACGCATGACCTTTTGACCTATATTTACATAAACAATGAAGCAATCAGCTTTTAATTCATACTAAAATTTAGGGGAGCTCAAGACCTTTCAAATGACACCTAATATGCCCAGATAATAAACTTAGAAATGTGTAATCTAATCAGTTTCATTTCCCCTACCCCTAATTTTTCAGTCCATTCGAAAAGTTAAGTCACGGCTCTGATATTTGGCTTGAATGCATATTTTGCATGCCTGTATTTGGCGTTAACATCATTTTTCTGATGCTGTAGGCATATATACACAACAGCATGCCAAAGAAGTTAAGTTGTGGGGGGGGGGGGGTTGCATGGAGACCCCTAGTAGCCCATGGACTACTGCCGACCATGCCAAATGTGACAGTAGGACCTTTGTGGCCAGGACGGCGGTGGGAACAAACCCCGGATGGCTCGCGCTAAAGACCATTCCTCTACCAGGTCAGTCAAAGGGGAATTCCCCCATTAGCCAAGCTAGCGAGAACGTCTTTTCAATCAGGACCCAGGACCTTCATCCTGCTACATAAAGATGGTTCACCATCTGTGATATTTTTCCTTACCACTGTTGCTCTGGGGGTTGGTAAGGTTAGACCTTACTTGTGTGAAGCGCCTTGAGGCAACCTTGTTGTGATTTAGTGCTATATAAATGAAAATAAATTGAAATTGAAATCACAGATTCTTCTAATAAACAGCACCTCATCTACACTCAGGACCATCACAGCCCCCTTTCTTAGGTCACCACATTAAGTCAATAAATAAATCAAAACACCTGCAAAGTCATACCATTTTCTACAGTTTACGGACCATTCGCAGACACACAAAAAAGACCATTCATAGACAGAAAAAAAGAAGCCATTCGTAGACATATTGTTAGATATACGAGGTCTGTTAGAAAAGTATCTGACCTTTTTATTTTTTGCAAAAACTATATGGATTTGAATCACGTGTGATTGCATCCGCCAAGCTTGAACCTTCGTGCGCATGTGTGAGTTCACGCCTGTCGGTCGCGTCATTCGCCTGTTAGCAGGCTTTGTGTGAGCAGTAGTCCACCCCTCTAGTCGGATTTTTATTGCGAATAAATGTCTGAATGATTTGGAGCTTTTCCAGAAACAGTGAGAGACCTCCAGGTGGACACCATTCGGAAAATTCATATGGCTTTCAACGACGATTTTATGGGGATTACACAGATTAAGGAGTGCTCCAGCCGGTTTAAAGACCGCCCACAGTGTCTGAGAGCACGGCACGCTCCGAGCGCCGATCGACAGGCTCACACCCCGCTGAAACAACCAGATCATTTCCATCGTGAAGGCTTTGTTGATCCGGGACGTCGTCTGACTTCTACAAAAAAAGGCAGAAGGCGTGGACATCAGCACTTTTTTGGCACATTCCACTGTTACAGGAGTTTTTTTCATGGAAAGAGAAGCGGAGGGATGCACCACCGTACCGCTCATGGCGCTGGACAAAAGCACCTCCATGTTGGTCTCACAGGACGGCTTTCAGATGGCTCAGACGGCTTTCGGTGGCGTTTCAGTCGTATGAATATCCGAGAAATTGTGCATGAGCTGGACATGCCCCAACATGTCCTGTTAGGCTTCATCACGGCGTTGCTTTTCCGATGCTTTTCTAACAGACCTCGTATATATATATGTGTTCAATTATGGTTTTCTTTATTTGTTTTCTGTACTTCTTTTGGTATTAAAGGTTAGACTTTTAGTTTCATTCTTATTAGGCCATAGGCTAGCTTTTCTACCATGATGTTTCGTTCCAATATTATGGGTAATTTACATATTCGGAAAATATATCACACAATAATGCTTCGATAAAGTTTCCACACGCGGAAATCATGCAGTTACTTTGCGATTTGATCTTGAAGTTTGAACTACTTTTTCTGCCGTGACAAGTGTGTGAACCATCTCTGACCCAGTTTTGACCAATCAGTGCATCGCGATTACTACACATGATGTCAGTAAGTCCGTTTGCTTGTAAACAAAGACGGCAGCGCACTGTAGAAAGCGGCGGCGTGGATCGCACAATCAAAATGAAAATCCAGGAATTCCTGCTTGTTGTATGCATATTTTGGATAACTGTAGCGAGAAAACCTGTCTCCTAACTCAAGCAAGATGGGAGACATTCAGGAGGATCGCCAAAGAGTGGTTATCGCTGAAAGGAAGAGAGAGCAATGTCGTGTTGCCGATCGTGCACACGTTGGACAGCGAGTATAATGAACGTTTCACAAACAAAAGACAGCTATTCTATGCTAAGCAAAGACAAGAAAAACGGAAATCTTCAGGTGGTTCTGGTGTATTTTATTTTGTGAAACATTTTCTTGTGTGTGAATGAATGAAAAGTCAATAGAGGCCTACAATGAATGAGCTAATGAATGAAAACTGAATGAATAATATGATGAATGGCATTCAAAATAGTTAAATTAATCTAATGAATAGATCATTTTGAATGAATGGGTAGGCCAGCCCAAGGCTACCTATTTTAACCAGCTACCTAGGCCTAGGTAGTCTATTTATTAGGGGCCTATATTAGTACTTGTATAGTAAATAAATTTCTTCCAATAAACACAACAAATCCAATTTTGGAGAGCCCGCGGAATATCCATGCAAATGGAATATCCATCAATTGGATGAACAATGATCCTGCTCCTAGAGAAGTGCTAAAGCTCATTAGCTG
Organism: Thalassophryne amazonica; assembly: GCF_902500255.1. Classification (NCBI taxonomy): domain Eukaryota; kingdom Metazoa; phylum Chordata; class Actinopteri; order Batrachoidiformes; family Batrachoididae; genus Thalassophryne; species Thalassophryne amazonica. The sequence goes on from NC_047107.1 coordinate 87,533,728, forward strand.
CAAGTGTAAGTCAGGAGAATGTGCTTCAAAGCGATGTAGCTGTAAATCAACCTGAATTGCACTGAGTTGTATGGTTGCAAGAACTGTACTGCACTTTTTGCACTCTTTGCACTTTTCTTTTTTTTTTTCTTTCCTGCACCCTTCTGGGTAAGGCTCCTTTAAGTAAAAAAAAAAACATGATCTGAAACAAACTCTGAGTTTGTCATTCTGTGTGCGAGTCCCTCCTGCAATACAGTTTTTGCAAGAACTGTAAGAATAATGTGTCCAGAGTTGCTGACCAAGAGGACATTCCTGATAACAGTAATGACAGTGATTATGATTGATCAGTTTAGATTTCATTAATTTGACAAATTTACATTATAAGTATTGGTTATATCGTTCATATTTGATTTTGCCTAATTGACATTGTTAGCTGATATATTTTTATTGAACCCCTGTACCACAAAATTTAACTAATTTAATCATTGATCAGTTTGGATTTTATTCATTCGACAAAAGTTATATAACTATTATGAGTATTGTGCATTTCTTTCAAATTTGACTGTGCCTAATATTGACATTGAACAACACGTTAGCTGATAGATCTAGACTGTTTTGCATCCAAAATATATAAATTTAGCTGATTTTATTATTACTTTTGATATGATACTGAAGTGAAAATAGTTTGTTAGTAATATTCTACTCAATGAGCAAGGTAGTTTTAGTGTGAAATTGTGGTATGTTGCTTGTTGATTTTGTACATATATACGAGGTCTATTAGAAAAGTATCCGACCTTATTATTTTTTTCAAAAACCATATGGATTTGAATCATGTGTGATTGCGTCAGACAAGCTTGAACCCTCGTGCGCATGCGTGAGTTTTTCCACGCCTGTCGGTTGCGTCATTCACCTGTGAGCAGGCTTTGAGTGAGGAGTGGTCCAGCCCCCTCGGCGGATTTTCATTGTCAGGAAATGGCGGAATGATTTGGGCTTTTTTTCCATCAGAATTTTTTCAGAAACTGTTAGAGACTGGCAGCTGGAAACCATTCGAAAAATTTATCTAGCTTTCGGTGAAAATGTTATGGGCTTGGTAGAGAATAAGGAGTGTTACTGTCGCTTTACGGACGGCCCCCAGCGGCTGTGGGGCGTGCCGCGCTCCGAAGCCGCCATCGACAGGCTGAACGACCATTTCATTTCTAAATGGATGGCTGTCTGGATCCGTGACCATCGTGTGCCATTTCTCTGGTTATCACAAGAGCTGGACATCAACCATTTTCCGGCAGATTTCACTTTTAACAAGAGATTTTGTCATGGAAAGCCGAGCGGAGGCTTCGCGCGTCACGATGGATTCGCTACTGGATCGAGACAAAACCACCTCCATTTTGGTCTTTGGTGATTATCCGAGAAATTGTGGATGTGCCTGGACATGCCAGAACATGTCCTGTGAGGCTTCATCACGGCGTTGCTTTGCGCCATGCGGCACCGCCGCGACGCGCGGAATTCCTCCGCACATCTGTCTCAATGTGCCGAAAAAGTGCTGATGTCCACGTTTTTTCACAATTCCTGTGCTAGTCAGATGACGTCCCGGATAAAACACAGCGTCCAGTTTGGAAATGAACGGCACATTCCACTGTTACAGGAGTTTTTGTCATGGAAAGAGGAGCGGAGGTTTCGCGCGTCGCGGCGGTGCCGCATGGCGCAAAGCAACGCTGTGATGAAGCCTCACGGGACATGTTCTGGCATGTCCAGGCACATCCACAATTTCTCGGATAATCACTCGATGGAAAAACCACCGACAGCTGTCTGAACGCCATCTCAAAGACGTCCTGTGAGACCAAAACAGAGGTGGTTTTGTCTCGCTTCAGTAGCAAATCCATCGTGACACGCGAAGCCTCCGCTCGGCTTTCCATGACAAAATCTCTTGTTAAACGTGAAATCCGCCGGAAAATGGTTGATGTCCAGCCCTTGTGATAACCAGAGAAATGGCACACGATGGTCACTGATCCAGACAGCCATCCGTTTAGAAATGAAATGGTCGTTCAGCCTGTTGATGGCGGCTTCGAAGCGCGGCGCGCCCCACAGCCGCTGGGGTCCGTCCTTAAAGCGACAGTAACACTCCTTATTCTCTACCAAGCCCGTAACATTTTCACCGAAAGCCAGATACATTTTTCTAATGGTTTCCAGCTGCCAGTCTCTAACAGTTTCTGAAAAAATTCTGATGGAAAAAAAGCCCAAATCATTCCGCCATTTCCTGGCAATGAAAATCCGACGAGGGGGCTGGACCACTCCTCACTCAAAGCCTGCTCACAGGCGAATGACGCAATCGACAGGGGTGGAAAAAGTCACGCATGCGCACGGGGGTTCAAGCTTGTCTGACGCAATCACACGTGATTCAAATCCATATGGTTTTTGAAAAAAATAATAAGGTCGGATACTTTTCTAATGGACCTCGTATATTTCCCATGTTTATATACGTATTATATAAGTATTTTTAGAAAATTATCCTCGGGGTCTTTACTCAAGAAATTAAAAAATGTTGAGAACTTATATAGAGCAATTTGTCAGTTATTTATTTAATCTAATCTGAAATGTTGTATGTGTAAAATTGGGCCCCCATTAGTGCTTATTTCCATGGCAGCGAAATCTCTGAATTATTGATTTCTAAAATAAGATCACTTTACAACAAGCACTTTTGTCTGCATAATTTTCCATATATACAATATTTGTAGGATTGTCTATATGCCTCTTAAGTTTCAAGTGTCTGGCCACATTATTTTTTGAGATAACAATGGTTAAAAATGCTTTCAGAGGCCAAAATGTCCAAATTTTCATAAATCTCCCAACTTCAGATGGTGATTTCTGACTAACTGCAGAGAGCCTGCTTGTGGACAAGACAAAGAAGTACGGTGGAACTCGCACTTCTCGCCCTTCACAAACAGCCGGTTCTCCAACAACCGCTGCAGGACCTGACGTACATGCGTAACATGAGTCTCAGGATCCAGGAAAGATGAGTATATCGTCTAGATATACGAAGACAGACCGATGCAGGAAGTCCCGCAAGACATCATTTACCAAAGCTTGGAACGTTGCGGGGGCGTAGGTGAGGCGGAACGGCATGACCAGGTACTCAAAATGACCTAACGGGGTGTTAAATGCCGTCTTCCATTCGTCTCCCTTCCGGATCCAAACCAGGTGATAAGCATTCCTAAGATCCAGTTTTGTGAAAATTTGGGCTCCATGCAGGGGCGTGAACACTGAATCTAACAGGGGCAGAGGGTATCGGTTGCGAACCGTGATCTCGTTCAGCCCCCTGTAATCAATGCATGGACGGAGTCCGCCGTCTTTCTTGCCCACAAAAAAGAAACCAGCACCCATCGGGGAGGTGGAGTTCCGGATCAGCCCGGAAGCTAACAAGTCCCGGATGTAGGTCTCCATTGATTCGCGTTCCGGACGTGAGAGGTTGTACAGCCTGCTGGACGGGTACTCAACGCCCAGGATCAAATCAATGGCACAATCATACGGACGGTGCAGGGGAAGGGTGAGCGCCAGATCTTTGCTGAAAACGTCAGCAAACGTCGTGGTACTCACATGGCACGGCCGTCAGATTGGGGGGGACTTTAACCTCTTCACTAGCTGTCACACCAGGCGGAACCGAGGATCCGAGACACTCCCGGTGGCAGGTTTTGCTCCACTGAGCCACAACCCCAGACGGCCAATCAATCCGGGGATTGTGCTTTATCATCCAAGGATAACCCAAAATCACATGGGAGGTAGAAGGTGTTACATAAAACACAATCTCCTCCTGTGATTACCAGACACCACCAATGTCACTGGTTGTGTCTGGTGTGTGATTAATGGAAGAAGGGTGCCATCTAGTGCCCGTACCTTCAATGGTGAAGGTAGAGCCACTAGAGGGAGCCCGACTTCCCTTGCCCATCTGCTGTCCAGCAGATTCCCTTCCGACCCCGTGTCTACCAGTGCTGGGGCGTGAAGGGTCAGATCCCCACTCAGGATCATAACTGGGATGCGTGCGGATTTGCGGGGTCTCCCCGCATGCGTGTTATGGCCCACCCTTAGCCCAGTTTCTAAGGGCGGGCGTTGTCGTTTAACCGCTTGGGGCAGTTCCTCTGTAGATGCTTACTCGAGCCACAGAAAAAACATTCCCCGCGGGCCAGCCTCCGTTGTCTGTTATTTGATTTAACTTTAGCCCTGCTCGTGTCCATAGCTTCATCAGCAGGGGGAGCTGTTGCCACACGGGAGTCACGGGCTGTGGAGCGTGGGGAAGGCGGCACCCTTTCGGACCTGGAAGGAAGAGGGACGGCTCGTGCCCAGCCACGCCCCCCCGCCCTGCTCCCGACGGTGTTCCTCTAATCGGTTATCTAATCGTATAACCAGATCAACAAGCCCATCGAAATCCCGTGGTTCGTCCTTAGCCAGTAAATGCTCCTTCAGGACCGGAGACAGTCCACTTACGAAGGCGGCGTGGAGCGCAACGTTGTTCCAGCCGGACCTCGCTGCCGCGATGCGGAAGTCGACTGCGTACTCCGCTGCGCTCCGACGCCCCTGTCTGATTGACAGCAGCAAGTTAGATGCAGATTTGCCTCTATGGGGGTGATCAAAAACCTGTTTGAACTCCCTCACAAACCCAGTATACGTCGTTAGGAGCCGTGAATTCTGCTCCCAGAGCGCCGTAGCCCAGGCACGTGCCTCTCCTCGAAGCAAGTTTATTACGTAAGCCACCCGGCTGGCGTCTGACTCGTACATGATGGGACACTGTGAAAAGACGAGCGAGCACTGCATTAAGAAGTCCGCACACGTCTCTCACACAGCCTCCGTACGGCTCCGAAGGGCTTATGTAAGCTTCAGGGAATGGTGGGGGAGGTCGTTGAACGACCAGCGGAATGTCTGATTCAGGCCTCCGGTCAGCAGGATGAGGTGCTGCAGCAGCGCCCTGAGCTTGCACCTCCACCCGGGCGGTGAGAGCCTCCATCCTCCGATTGAGAATAACATTCTGCTCAGTGACTAAGTCCAACCAAGCAGTGAAAGCGGTTAAGATTTGCTGCAGCTCACCTAACACGCCTCCTGCTGACGCCTGTTCACCTCGCTCTTCCATTGGCTGTTCAAGCGATGGTTGACGCCCCTCGGGATCCATGACGCTGGCCGAGAAATCCTGTTGGGAAGGTGTAGTGACACGGACCCACAACAGGGGGCGTTAATGAAGGGACAATGGATGAGCCAAAAAGTAACAATTTAATGTTGTGAATTGCACAACAGAATACAGACAATTGCAGCTGAGGAGTACAGTCAATCATACACAAGGTGACGTGTGGGCAGGCTCGAGGATAGAAGACGTCTGTCCAGAGAAGAGCCAGATCCCACACGGCTTCCACCGCCAACGGATCTGAAGAACACCAGAGCCGCCAAGTCCTGGGTCCCAGGTGGCCACCGTCTCCAGCTGTCAGACCAGGTACTGCTGGCAGAAACAGAAACAGTTAATGGTGGGTGTGTGAAGACACACCCAGTAATCGTTCCCTGAGTAGTTCCTCCTGGAGGGAGAACCTCCACCTCCAGATACAATGTCACCCGTGCAGCTCCTGTTGGTCTCTTTCCTGGATGGAGTGAGAGACGAAGACCGTCGTCCTCTCACTGTCCGCCAATCCAGCCTTCAATAGACCCCGCAGGAACACGGCTGCACACAGACCTCTGTTTTCAGACAACGAATAATCACAGCAGAGAAAATTACCTTGTTTGGTAGCTGATTTCTCGGCAGGGAGGTGGAGTTGCAGTCCGGCCTTTATGGTGATGGTGTTGAGTGGTGGATGAGTGACAGCTGGTACGGATGATGAGTGACAGCTGTCACTCCCGGTCGCTCCGACGCCCTCTCATGCTTGAAGCCCGCACTTCAAGCAGGGCGCCATCTTGTGGTGGTGGGCCAGCAGTACCTCCTCTTCAGCGGCCCAGACAACAGTTTGGAGCTGGAGCTCAAGCAGAGCACTACTATAAATAATTTTAAAAGAATGCACAAAAAAATCTATCTGAAGTGCTTATAGTGTTCACTCAAGTATTTAAAATGGTAAAAGGAACAGACGTTTATCAGTACCGGTGATTAATTGTGATTGTTTTCATTTGTTGACTGACAACAATGTTTTGTTTTTCATATTGATATGGTATAAATAAGTTAGGGCATTTAAAAGCTAGATAGCTTCAGCCTTGACCTTTTTCATTCAGCGACATGTTTTTTTTTCCCCAGTATATTCATGATGTGGTTTTTTAAATTCTTTTTTTATCTATTCATTCACTTATTTTCTGTTATTGCATGAGTGTACTGATTGAAATAAATAAAATCAAATGAATCATTAATTATTTAATATGTAAGAGATAACCAAAATCAAAATATAGCACTTTATTAAAACACTTTATTACTCATTTTACTGATGTTCTGGTCCAACAGCAGGACATCAGTAAAAGGATCTTTTTGTGAAGACATCTGTCAGCTTTGTGTTGCATTCTATTGAGCTGTAGCTCTCGTAAGAATCTGGAGGTGAAGATGACATCAGTGGCTTCTTGGTACAGGATGCGGATGAGGACACACATATTGGCTCTGTGGTATGTATATCTGGAAATACCGGTGTCACACTTGAGATGATTCCACTGGTCACAGCTGTCACAGGTGATGGCCAGCTGATGACTGTGAACTGGTTTATGGCAGATGATACACTTCCTTTAACACAGGTGTGATCTTTCAGAAGTGTGAGTTGACATCTTCATACTTCCTTTGACACATTCATTCAGCAAATAATTTTAATTTTCTATGAATTTTGAACATTGTTTCTATGAATTGTCCGGTTACCATTTTCTGCACACTAGAAAACACTTATTCAGTAGGACGCCAGTCTGACGCAGGTTACTTTCCCAGCTGAGGCTGGCACCCATTTACAAATGTCAACTGGGTGGCCTGAGACAGGATTAAGCGGATTAAGTGTCTTGTTCAAAGACACAAACAGGCGCCATGAGCAGGATTCCAACTTATTTCTACATGTTGGCAGGCCAGCTCTTTATCCACTCAGCTAACTGCTCTACAATGGTAATAAACGTGCTGTACAAATAGTGCATCATTATTGTTACTATTATTATTTCAAAACATACTCTCGTCTTCATTCTGACTCCTTCAATGACACACATAATCAAGATATTTGTCAATACTATAAAAAAAACTGTCCAATTAACAAAGGGTTAACAACACAAATTGTTAAAAAAAAAAGTGTAAAACAACCTTACGTGAAATTTTCAGGTAACGTTATTATACTGACGATACTTTTATCAAATGTTGGATTTACCTGACAATGTTCACTGGAACAGTAGGTGTGTGTTCACATTTTTAAACGTTTTCATGAAAAAAAAGTTATAAAAATGGGCAAAACTCCACATTTCTGAAAGTGTCTCATTTTGGATGCACAGTGATGCTTTTAAGTCATTGTGTTGGTAATTTTGGCGCAGCACAGTTGCCCTGGCAGCTATCTGTTAAGGGGAACCACACACACTAAAAAAAAAAGACCTTCATTCCATCAAAGCGCAGCTGGTGCAGCTGCAGAGGAAAAAATGTTATCAGAAGTTCGAAGCACTGAGCCAACAGGCAGCAGCCTGAGATCGTCTCTTTGTACAGTCCAGCCACCTGCTTTGGCGGCATTTTTAATCCCGCTTCTCTTTCAGGCTTTGAATTCCTCCTGAGCACATCAGGGTCAAATGGTGGAATGAAGAGATGCCGCGGTCACTGTCTGCATGCTCCTCTTCTCTGCTCCCTGGCTTTGAAGCTGCTGCTGCTCCTCCCCAGCGTAATGTGCTGCTGCTACCTGAGCAAAAGTGTTTGGCGGTTTAATACAGTAAGCAACATGTGGCCTGTGTGATCAACTGTACCAACACATAGCCAGGCGCTGTTAACAAAATCTTTTGAAATTCTACACATGGTTTCTTCAGTCTTGCTGCTCAGACAGTCTGAGCACATTGAAAATTTTAAACCCCAACGACCTCTTTCAAACAGTCCAGGTGCTCACCTGAATAATGCATCCTTCATGAATTCATAAATCCACCTAGGGCCAACGATTTGCATTGGCAAGTGTCAATTCAATTTCATTTGTACACACTGAAGACCTCAGAGGACTTTACACCCACATTCCTGAATGTCTGTACGTCTGACAAGAACATCCACAGACAGTTACAGAGTTTACAGTACAAAGAAACACAGTATTTAAATCAAAATCCAATGTAAACATATAAATAATGGTGTCATAGTGTTCCATGATGCATTTCACAAAATGGCCAATGCACATCCAAAATGTCCTTGTAACTATCTGATCTCTAGCTAACTGCTTTTCAAAATGGCTGACGTACAAAATGTCCTTGTATACGATAAAAAGTATCCGATCTTTTTATAGCTGTCTAATTGATTAAAAAAAAAAAAACATCTGATCTTTTTATAGCTGCATAATTGATAAAATACATCTGATCTTTTTATAGCTGCGTAATTGATAAAATACATCTGATCTTTTTATAGCTGCATAATTGATAAAAAATATCTGATCTTTTTATAGCTGCGTAATTGATAAAACCAAAGTATTCACATCTATATGGACAGCATGATGGAACACTGATTTGTTGTTTGGCATCGACATACACAAACACTATAAGATTTTTACATAACAACCTTGAACACAACGTGAGCAGACACCCGCTTATAACCTCCTACTTCACTTTGCAACCAATCACATAAGCGCTGATTCACGACAGGCTAAGAACCGCCCACATGGGGCTGGCTGGAGGGACAAAAGTTAGCATAGAGAGAAATTCTGGGCTCTTTGTTCCAGATGTTTGCATATGATCTGGTCAGAGACCCCAGCACTGCAGATTCAACACAACATTTAAACTTTGAAGTCTGTTTCCTGTCCAATTCTTTTTGAGATTACTCACCACATAAAAGAACCTAACAATGGCAAAGCACAAAGATCAGGCATCATCCAGAGAAGAAGGAACACAACAAGGATCTTACACCACCCAATACTTCTACAGAGGTAAAGCACTGTCTGTCTCAAAGAGTGCAACAGTCAGACACACCTTATATAAGCAGGTTCACAATGCAAGTACACTCTGTTTGCCTGCACATATCATTGCCGTTCACCTGCAATGGTGTTATAATACAATGATGGTGTATTACTAGGGACCTGGTGCTACCGGTCTTGCTATATGGTTGTGAGACTTGGACACTAACCTGTGACTATTAGGGTTGATCCAGGAGCTGACAGATAGGGCCCAAAGTGCAAACACAACCTGGAAACAGAACAGCTTTTTTTTTACAGTTTATTTTGGATGAGATGCAGGCAGGTGTGGCTGGAGTGGTCTGATAGTGGAAGACAGGATCAACTGGGCAGGGCAGGCAGAGGAGTCCAATATGAGTGGATCGGGCATGGTGGATCTGTAGCTCAGAGAGAACAGGTAAGCAGAAGCTTCAGGAAGACAATACCAAAAATAATACATGAAAATCTCTTTAGAGTTAAGCACTAGATGTCAGTACCACAATGGAGACTGAAAGATTTGGCAGTGTCTGAATGTCTGAGCCGCGATTATGTCCTGCAGAGGCTGGATTACAGATTGGTTGCAGGTGAGCAGACACAGCAGCTACTGAGGATCAGATGACAAGCAGGCCGAAAGAGAGAACACAGAGTGTCCCTGGCCAGCAACACAGAGACAGACTTATACAAACATGACACACCAGGCAGGAAAAAACAACAAGACACACAAGGACAGGGGAATACAAAACCTAAACCCAAACAGTGATCTCAGGTGAACCTTGGAGGATCCTTGGGTACCACTGGAATGACTTTGTGCCAAATGAGCAATTATATGAGAGAGACTAAGTCAAGTCAAGTCTGGGTGCATGCACTGGTGCTCAGTTTTGCTGCGTCCAATACAACATGAAAGTGCCTTGGGTCCTGGATGGCAATCACCCAGGCAAACAACCGGTTCATTCCTACATTTCTAAAATTACCATCTAATTGGTTTTGTGGTTCGGCCATGGGTTTGTGGTGTCGTCTTGACTTGACTTATGGCCAATGGAGAAAATGGAAAAACAAATGGGCAGAGGGAGAGAAAAAACATTTTGTAAGAAAATGTGGTCTCTCTTTCCCTTTCTCTCTCTCACTCAGAGACAGGCAACATTATATGTGTTAAATACACAATGAAAATTAATAAAAAAAAAAAATAATAATTTAATGGAATAACGGTAAACATTCATGGACAAGCCCTGCTTCACCTCAGGGAGCCTTGGTGTCCTCTGTGGTCCACTGTGCTCTCCGACTGATCAGCACTAATGCATTAATGTACCAGAAATGTACCCACCTTCTCAATACCACAACATTGTGCACCAATTACAGTTCAATTTAAAGAGACAGACGGGTGGTTGATCTATCGTTTGCTCGATAACACAAATCAAACCTCTTTACGGCCAGTGCACTGCTTTGTACTAGAATCTCCTGCAGCTTAACAGCAGTGTACACTTGGACACATCCCAAATGGACTTGCACCCTCTATGCAAGTCCTTTTGCATCTGCCATCAAGCTAGCGCCCCAAGTCTGTGATAAGGAAAAGTGGCTTTGCGTTGGTATTCACTGTCGTTATGATAGCCAAGCTGTGACAACTGTGCCATACAAATTCAAGACACATAGCACCCAAGTGAGAACATGAAAACAGTCAGACATCGGAAGCAAACAGTATTAATCTGCTGTGGATATTAAAATCAACAAACAGTGCAGCTGTAATGAAGGCCTTTATCTTAATCCAGGACAAACACAAACCCTGTCGCTCAGCTTCTCACGTGTTGCAATCAAGGTTCAGCTGTTTAATACGTGTCATCCAAGTACACTGAGTCCATAAAAACTCAAGCAGCAGCATTAAAAAACAACACCAACAAAAACAACAATTTGAAGACATATTGCAGTAGTTGTAGGACAGCCTGGGGGAGAAAAAAAAACATTGCAATAATCAAGGCTCTGACGTGTTTGATCAAAATCACAGTAGCCTTTATTCACCAATTATCTACAAGAATACAAGGAATTGGGCTCCAGTTTGAGTTACACTCTCTCTGTACAGGCATGTATAAATATACACTAAACACTGAATAATTCACAGCAAAAACATGTGCAAGTAGGAAATGTGCAATAAAATAAAATGTGCAATAAAAATGTGATCTGTTTCATAATCAGTTTACTGTCACTGTGGATACTCCTCAGACATAAAATAGGTCCAGGGGATACTGACATCATAGAGGTGTGTTTACTAGAGACATTGTTCCTCAAGATATGTGTTCATGAGATGTGCTACAAAATGTTTTTAATCTGTAACAAATACTTTTTCAACTTACAGCCATATACTGCAGCACTATCAAAACACGGTTTTTCAAACATAAAGTACTGACTTGCTTGAAATAGACATATACTCACAGAAATGTATAACCCCAATGAAGTTGCGACATTGTGGAAAATGTAAATAAAAACAGAATACAATGATTTGCAAATCCTCTTCAACCTATATTCAATTGATTACACCACAAAGACAAGATATTTAATGTTCAAACTGATAGACTTTTTTGTTTTTGTGCAAATATTTGCTCATTTTGAAATGGATGCCTGCAACACATTTCAAAAAAGTTGGGACAGTGGCAACAAAAGACTGGGAAAGTTGATGAATGCTCAAAGAACACCGAATTGGAAACAGGTGAGTGTCATGACTGGGTATAAAAGGAGCATCCCCAAAAGGCTCAGCTGTTCACAAGCAAAGATGGGGTGAGGATCACCACTTTGTGAACAACTGCGTGAAAAAATAGTCCAGACGTTTAAGAACAATGTTTCTCAGCGTTTGCAATTCAGTTTCAAGGAATTTAGGGATTCCATCATCTACAGTCCATAACATAATGAGAAGATTCAGAGAATCTGAAAAGCGGCAAGGCCAAAAATCAACATTGAATGCCCATGACCTTCGATCCCTCAGGCGGCACTGCATTACAAACCGACATCATTGTGTGAAGGATCTTACCGTGTGGGCTCAGGAACACTTCAGAAAACCATTGTCAGTTAACACAGTTTGTCGCTACATTTACAAGTGCAAATTAAAACTCTACCATACAAAGTGAAAGCCATACATCAACTACATCCAGAAATGCCGCCGCCTTTTCTGGGCCCGAGCCCATTTGAAATGGACAGACGCAAAGTGGAAAAGTGTGCTGTGCTCTGATGAGTCCACATTTCAAATTGTTTTTGGAAATCATGGATGTCGTGTCCTTCGGACAAAAGAGGAAAAAAAACATCCAGATTGGTTCCAGCGCTAAGTTCAAAAGCCAGCATCTATGATGGTATGGGGGTGTGTTAGCGCCCATGGCATGGGCAACTTACACATCTATGATGGCACCATCAATGCTGAAAGGTACATCCAGGTTTTGGAGCAACACATGCTGCCATCCAAGCAACATCTTTTTCAGGGACGTCCCTGCTTTTTTTCAGCAAGACAATGCCAAGCCACATTCTGCACATGTTACAACAGTGTGGCTTCGTAGTAAAAGAGTGCGGGTACTAGACTGGCCTGCCTGCAGTCCAGACCTGTCGCCCATTGAAAATGTGTGGCGCATTATGAGGTGCAAAATATGACAACAGAGACCCCGGACTGTTGAACAACTGAAGTTGTACATCAAGCAAGAATGGGAAAGAATTCCACCTACAAAGCTTCAACAATTAGTGTCCTCAGTTCCAAAATGCTTATTGAGTGTTGTTAGAAGGAAAGGTGATGTAACACAGTGGTAAACATACCACTGTCCCAGCTTTTTGAAACGTGTTGCAGGCCTCCATTTCAAAATGAGCAAATATTTGCACAAAAACAATAAAGTTTATCAGTTTGAACATTAAATATCTTGTCTTTGTGGTGTATTCAATTGAATATAGGTTGAAGAGGATTTGCAAATCATTGTATTCTGTTTTTATTTACATTTTACACAGCATCCCAACTTCATCGGAATTGGGGTTGTAACTAAAACATCTGCATGCATAGTTGTTACCGCTCCATACCTTAGTATTTCCTCTTTTTCTTGTTGTTTAATGCTGACAAATTATACTGAATTTCTTGTCTTTCTGATGCCTGATTCTGTTTTTTTCTCTCTGTTTAAGGTGCAGCTCCATCCAGAGATGGGTGTGGTATTTGTACTGGAGACCCTCCTGTCCTGTGCACCAACAGTATTATCTGTATATTTGTTTTGTGAATTGTTCTGTAATTTATGTCTGTAGCATGGTCCAAGCAGAGGGTCACCCCTCTGAGTCTGGTCTGCTTGAGGTTTCTTCCCCACCACTGCTGCTCTGGGGGTTAGTAAGGTTAGACCTTACCTGTGTGAAGCGCCTTGAGGCAACTTTGTTGTGATTTGGTGCTATATAAATGAAAATAAATTGAAAATTGAAATTGAATAAGCGGCTGTATGCTTCCTTTATCTTCTTCTTCTTTTGGCTGCTACCATTAGGGGCGCCACAGCAGATCAATCGTTTCCATCTCACCCCTCTGTATCTTCTTCTGTCACACCAACCACCTGCTTGTCCTCCCTCAGCACATCCATAAACCTCCTCTTCACCCACCCTCTTCTCATTCTGCTTGGTGGCTCCATCTTCAGCATCCTTCTCCCTATATACCCTGGGTCCTTCCTCTGCACATGTCCAAACCATCTGAAACTCTCCTCTCTGACTTTGTCTCCAAACTGTCCCACCTGAGGTGTCCCTCTGATATGCTTATTCCTAATCCTGTCCATTCTCGTCAGTCCCAAAGACAATCACAACATCTTCAGCTCTGCCACTATATGCTTCCTTTATCTCTTTGCCCGATTTCCATTTTAAATTTGTGTTTGTGTGTCCTCATTTTAAAAGTATAAATCATCAAGTGCCATCAGAATGCAATGAAATATGAAAGGTAGTCAGTTAGACAAAAAAGTTTGAGCGATTTTCAAAGAGAGTGAGAGCTGGAGAGTCACTCTGCATGGTTGTTGAATATTTCAGCATAATGAACTTTGCAAAAATTTACTTCCATTAAGGCGGCAGCCGACTTAACAGGAATGTAGAAGCAGGTTGAAATAGTGTCTCTGTGTTTATTTCTTTATACAGGTCACAATGTCGGGGTGGGTGGGGTGGGGTGGGGTAGTGTGGCAATTTCAGCATCATTGGGATCTATTTTTCATTGATGTTAACTCATGAATTGACAACACGTGTGTGGAGTCAAAGTTGAACAGAGTGAAGTAATATAATAATAATGAATGCATTTATGGGCGGCACAGTGGATTAGTGGTTAGCACTGTTTCCTCCTTTCTGTGCAGAGTTTGCATGTTCTCCCCGTGTTTGCATGTTAGGTGGACTGGTAACTTTAAATTGGTCATGTGTGCATCATGTGTGAATGTGTTGATCTGTCTATATGTGGCCCTGCGATAGACTGGAGTCCTGTGCTGCTGTGAAATAAACATAGAGAGGCTTTGCTCTGTGTTGCATTGTGATTTTACTCCTTCCACTCGCTCCCCTCCAGACCCAAACTCACGAGTTTTGACATGGGAGGCAGACTCCCATGTCGAATCCGTGGCCAAAGAATCCATTTAGCTATTGGGGAGTCAGGTTTACAGACTGCTATTGCACAGTGACTCCTGCTGATCTCCATCACACTGGAATAGGCTCCAGACCCCTGCAATTACCCCTTGACTGGAGCAAGCAGTCATAGAAAGTCATGAAAATGTATTTATAAGGCACTTTAAATGAAGAAAAAGAAACAAATTGCTGAACATAGCTCCAGAACATTAAACAAAGATCCTCATATTACCAAATAAAGTCAAAACAAAAAATGTATACATAAAATAAAATAAGTAAATAAAAAAAGTAAAATAAGTAAAAATACAGCAGCACGGTGATTTCATGGTTGGCATGGTTGCCTCACAGCATGGTCATGGGATTGCTTCCCATCTGGTCCTTTCTGTGTGGACTTTGCATGTTCTCCCCGCATTCACTTGAGGACCAATATGAGACCAGGAGACTTTTGTCATGCTTGAATGAACTGAAAAATACACTGGACTTTTTATGATATGGACAATTCCACACAAAGCAGAGTGACGAAGCTGCATTCCATAAAGTAATACCACGTTATGGTTCATTTGGGCTTATAAAGTGAACCTGTGGCATGTTTGGGACATAAATGTTTATCTCCTTTCTCTTATAGATGTTGATCAATAACTCCTCATTCTGGTCAATTTTCACACTGTTCTAAAACAGAAAACAGGTCCAGTACTGCATCACTCTGGGATGTCAAAGTACAGCGAACCATGAGCGACAGACATGCCGTTAATATTCAGGTTAAGGTCAATATTCCGGTTTCTGAATCATTAGGAATAACCCGTATACATGCTTAAGCAGACAGAGTTACTCCTGTATACATGGTCATTGGTATCAATTGGAATATCCCCATCTAAATAGCAACGCACGTCTTCCACCGGTGCTTGATTTGGTCTGGCGTTCGTGTAATCCTGCTTCATGTAAAACCCCTCACTACACGCTCTTCTCAAACAGGCATTAACATTTTTCTTACTTTTCTCTCCTGCGGGCTGCCTCCGCATCAAAACAGCGAGCGTAGTCTCTGGACCTGTTGCCAGATTTGGCGCAGCTCCGCACAGCAGAGAGGGGGGCGGTGTGAGTGGCCCGCTGCTGCGTTTACCGAGCCCGCAGACACGGTAAGCGCATCGGAGGCAGTGAGAGCAATCGCGGTGATATGCCGACCAGTACCGCGACCGGCCCGCCTGATAAGGATGTAGAACACAATGTGCTGTTTACCTCTGCTTCTGTGGCGTCCGGTGGGCTGCGCGCGCCACATACAAGTAGTTGCCGTACTCAAAAGACCAAGATTCCTTGCAGATAGGACATGCGCAGAACACAAAATAATGTTCCTTTCTATGGGGATATCCTAATGCGCATTTATATGACCTGATATTCGGGTTAGAAAAGGAGTAACCCAGGGGTCTTATTCAGGTTTTTAAAAACCAGAATATTTTGATTTTGCATATAACAGTGCAATTAACAACGATTAAAATGTTTAATTGTTGCCCAACTCCATTATTTGTTATTATTTTTAAAACAAAGGATTCATAGCCTGATAGGCAAGAACTGATTCAATTTTAAGATCAAAGTCAGGAAAAATCTTGGAAAAAATCCTTGATCTGGATTACAGATTTTGTGGCCATTTAAATTTAACATTGAAAATCCCATTTAATGTATGTTTCATATTATATCTTAATCACTCTCATATTTGAAAGTGAGGTGCAGACTGGCACTATCACGTGACAAGGTTTCATCCAAATCTGATCCGGATTGTGGCTTCTGTGGGCATTTGAAATTAATATTGAAAAGCCCATTTAGTGTACATTTTGCATTATATCTCAATCAAAGTGCCTCAATCAATCAATCAATCGAACTTTATTTGTATAGCCCTTTACAACAGTGATTACTGAACCAAAGTGCTTCACATCAATGCATAAACTCAACAACAAATGAACAACCACAATAAAACTATGTACTAAAAGCAACTCTGAACAAATAGGTTTTTAGTTTAGCTTTGAACAGAGAAAGAGTACTTATCGAGCGCAACTCAATGGGCAATGAGTTCCAAAGTCTAGGCCCAGCCACTGCAAATGATCGGTCTCCCCACTGTTTGTTCTTGGTCCTGGGGACCTCCAGGTGGTGTTGACTGGAGGACCGTAAAGTTCTTGTTGGTGTGTGTGTAGCTAACAGCTCACACAGGTAGGAAGGTGCAAGTCCGTGTATAGCTTTAAAAACAAACATTAAAAGTTTAAAATAAATTCTGAAGCGGACTGGGAGCCAGTAAAGACTAAACAGCACAGGAGTAATGTGACTGTGTTTGCGAGTGTTTGTCAGAAGGCGGGCTGCAGCATTTTGAACTAGCTGCAGACGTTGGAGACAGCTCTGGTTGACACCCACATACAGTGCATTACAATAGTCTATCCTGGAGCTGATGAATGCATGCATAGCCTTTTCTAGGTCTGTCCGTGAAAGGAAAGGTGTGACTTTGGCCAGAAGACAAAGCTGAAAAAAGCTGGCTTTCACCACACTGTCAATTTGTTTGTCAAATTTTAAATGTTCATCAAATTTGACCCCGGATTTCTTACAACTGACTGACAGTAAGGAGCAAGATCATTTAAGTCAGGTAGAGCATCACCAGGTTTCAAGCCAAACAAAATGCACTCAGTTTTGCTCTCATTGAGGTGCAAAAAGTTCTGCGAAAGCCAGTGTTTAATGTCTGACAATGTATTTTGCATGGACAGCAGTGCACAGGACCTGTTGTGTGTGACTGGCAGATACATTTGTAAATCATCGGCATAGAAATGAAAAGACATATTGTGTTTGGATAAGACAGAACTCAGTGGCAACATGTATAGGGAGAACAGCAAAGGACCAAGAATGGAACCTTTGGGCATGCCTGTAGTTAGGGGAACAGTAGAGGAGGAGAGATCATTCATCATGACCCTAATGCTCCTATCAGTCAGATAAGACTGACACCACTTTAACACAGTGCCCCGGAGTCCAACCTGTTCTCGCAAACATCTGCAGAGGAGAGGGTGGTCCACAGTGTCAAATGCTGCAGTTAGATCCAACATGACCAGCAGCATGGGTCTTTTCGAGTCCAGACACATGAGGATGTCATTCTGCACTTTCAACAGAGCAGACTCAGTGCTGTGATGAGACCTGAAACCAGACTGAAATTTTTCAAGAATCTGATTTTGTTCTAAAAACTCTTGCAACTGTATAAAAACAACTTTTTCTAAAACCTTGGACAAAAAAGATCAATTTGAGACCGGCCTAAAATTTGCCAGGACAGAGGGATCCAGATTGGGTTTCTTAAGTAGTGGTCTGACAACAGCATGTTTAAACACTTGTGGAACTGTTCCAGAGCTAAGACAACTGTTGATAAATGAGATGAGGCATGGCCCAACAGAAGAAAAGACCTATTTTAATAACTTAGCGGGAATTATGTCCAATGGACAATAACCAGGTGAAATGCTCTGCACCACCTCAGAGAGGAGCGAAAGAGACACCTGCTCAAAGTGATCTAGAGTCGCTACTGGGATTGTGGGAGAGACCACTTCTACACAGACACCAGAGTTATTTACATTGTTGTCTCTTACTGCTGCTACCTTATCAGTGAAAAATTTGAGAAATTTTTCACAGGTCGAGACGGAGACATCTGCCAACACTGTCGGTGGATTTACGACTGAGTTGATGGTGTTAAATAACCCTCTAGGATTACTAGAACTGTTAGTAATGACCCGGGAAAGATACTGAGATTTAGCCAAAGTGACTGCTCGTTGATACTCCACCAGCCTGGCACGCAGAATTTCTAAAGAGACCTGCAGACGATCCCTTTTCCATCTGCGTTCAGCCTGTCTGCAGCTCCTGCGCAGGGCTCTCATGATATCATTTAGCCAGGGGTCCAGTTTGGGCTTTGTGGATTTGCATCTTAACGGTGCAATGGTGTCCAATATCCTGGAGCAGGTGGAGGTGAAGGAGATGATGAAGTCATCTGGAGGCAGTGAGATGCTATCCACAGAGTGCAAATAAGTATCCATGAAGGCAGATGCAAACTCTGCAGCTGTGGCGGAGGTGATGGTCTGGCGAGCACACGCAGAGATTGAGGACTTGGTTATTGGACTTGGAGCAACAAAATCAGTGCAAACTGGCACTCTGAATGATCTGCAAAGTCCCGGCCAGACACAGATTTGCAGAGGGGCCTTGCATTGCTCTGAGGGGGGCATTTTTTTTTTTTTTTTTTAGGTGAGAAGTGGTAGAGCCCTGCGCAAGGACAATTTTCTTCATCCCGCAGCCGCTTCAGTTGAATTTCGGCCCACTAATAATAATAACATTTTATTTGTCCAATAAAGACATATTTACTACTATTTATTTATGTAATTAAAACAACAAAGGTAAAAAACTATTTCTAAAATTAAATTAATAACAAGAAAAAATAACAATTCATTTTGTACACAAGTACATAATTATCTCAGATATTTCATTCTTAGACAATAGAAATTCATTGTTAAAGTCAGAGTCCCTGATTCTTACAAGTTCTCTAATTTGAACACTTTGTTGAACATCAATTTCATTTGTTGAATCCATAAATTGTTTGTAAATTAGAGCTTTGATGTGACCCTTACTCAAAGTATGTATGTAAAACCGGTCTAAACCATATAAATCACATAAGTACAGTAAATTATACCCAGTTCTGGACAGCTGAGTCCCTAAGCATAACTGAAACAAATGTTTTACAACAGGATTATCATGTGTAAGTCCTGCAGTAACATGACTAATAAACCTTGTATATATCAAAGTATCATGTGGCAGTATATCACAAATATGGGGTAGTAACCTATTATGAGTAGTGTAAGGTAATTTAAAAAGATGTCTCTGTGCCTTTCTCCATGCAATACCAAGCTTATTAAGACTATTACCACTTAAGTTATAAAATATACTACCATACAAACTTGTACAATATGTACTGAAAAGTTTACCCTTGACCTCAGAGCTGACTGTATCCAAATCACCAATGAATGCATTAACTTTACAACTGAACTCACTGACAATTTTTTGAACCATAGGACTAGTCCTGTTGGCATCAGTCTTGTACCCTAAATATTCTAACATTTGTACATAAGTAACCATCTCACCATTCACCAAAAACCCAGGATCAGATACCAACTTAACAGTTATTATGAAAAATGATACTCTTAATACCGTTAAACTTTATACAAAAATTTTTTGCATATTTTTCACAACTTATCATGTGACACATTGCAGCACGACCGGGCGATAATAAAATTACATCATCTGCATATCCTATTGCTCCACAGGATACATTACCTACATAACAACCAGACCCTCCAGCTGCAAGCTGATTTTGCATGCCATCTCGATAAACTGAAAACAAGGTAGGGCTAAGGACTCCGCCCTGCTTGCAATACGGCCCGCAACCACAAGGTGTGTATTGCCTTTCACACCGAATGCGTTCAGGGTGTTAACTGCGTTGCACATCGCTCTTCAAACAGAGCTAGCGCAACGCTGCACCAGGAGGGCACATTGCCCCTTATTTTTTTTATTATTATTATTTTGTTGTGGTTGGCGGGTGACTGACAGGCTCATCGGCCCAACAGCCTCCAAGGGCGGGCAAGGCACTCTAAGGCCTGCCCGTGACATCAGGTCTGGATCCGCATCTGATCAGATTTAGTGGATATTTGATTTTAACATTGAAAAGCCCTTTTGAGCTATATTTTGTATTATATTTTAGCTTATGTAAAGCCACTTCTAACAGGACATTCACCTTGAAAATATTTTTCAAGGTAAAAAATTGTGGAATTAGAAACTAGTGTTGGTGGAGGTTTGCGCTCTGTGTGTGTGGTGCTGTAGTTTTTGATTGTTGTTTCTAACCGCTCCTCTCACATATGTCCACAGATGCTGTGATCCTGCTCAGTCATAAAGATAAGCCTTGAGTAACTTACTGAGCTATGCATGCATGCATAACAGACTTGGTAAAATGTGCTCACCTGTGAAAAAGCCCCATGCCCCCGTTACTGCGCATCATCTGGCACCGACTCTGTGCTTTAAGGCCCCTTCACACATAGTGCAAATTTGGTTGAAGTGCGCACGAGGTGCGCATGAAGCAGGAATCGTATGCAAACTGTGTAATTTTATAGCTGCTGCCAATGCCTCGTACACCTGTTGCAACAACTATTTGCACACACCAGTGGCTGACAGACAGAGTGTGCACTGTGCGACCCCATCAAACCCTCTCGCGGCAGGTGTCGGCCATATTCCAGGTGACACGCACGAACATCTAACACCACTCGCATGGCACTTAGAAAATGTGTGACCATTCGCACTCTTGGCACGACAACAGTCTGCAGACAATCACTGTTGTATTCGCAGTGATATTTGTCTAAGTACCCCACGAGTGTGGCTTTGATGTATGCGCTAAAAATTGACAGGAGGTGTGGCCACCCACTGAAGCAGCTGTGGGCATCTGTCATTCTGGATATCCCAGCTGGACAGTACTGTGTTTGGATGGACATGGACTAACAATTGACCACTGTGACGCACATGTGTCTGTTTGCTGTCATCATGTAGACATAAATCAAAAACATATATCACTGTGATGATGGGCTGCAGCTAGCGATCATAACACGCAGCAGGCGGTCTGACTGTCACGCCACCCACATAAGCTCTGTTCCACATGACAAGGTGTCCTGCAGCTCACCGCCCACAAGACACGCGTGTCGGCAGGACACGCGCCCGGGCTGGCAGGACACGTGCCAGCAGATGTGGACATGAATGAGATGAGTGAAGTGCTTATTCATGTCATTTCCTGACTGTGCATCAGTGACCATGGGTCATCTACAGAAGAACAGATGGATCATATTTGTATTGCCCGCTTGATGAGAGGGATTTAATACATTGTGATGTTTTCATATGGTGCATCGTTTTTTTTAATACATCCATGTGCTTCCTGATATGAGGCAGTTTCCAGCACCTGTCACAGGACAGTGATAGCAGCTCACTGGTAAAGTTTCTGACTGGTAATCAGAGTTTTTGGAAGGCGCGTGTTTGAATCCATTGGGTGACATGTATTTTTTATTTATTTATTTATTTTCAGCCGTGCAATGTGTAACCACATTGTGCAGCTGGTGGCATTGTGTTCCCACGCGCATGAACTGTCGCACCAGCATCGTGGACGCCTGCCCTGTCTGCACGATGTTACGTGGTGTGCATAATTCGAACTGTTTCACCGTATTCGACCAAAGTTGGCACTATGTGTGAAAGAGCCCTTACTGTTTCACCCCTTTATTCCCACAACATCTCAGGATGGTAGGCAGACGTCAGGAACTTTTTCCTATAGCTGGATTTAGATGATCTTTAGATTTACTATGTGGCCTCTCAGTCTCCCTAGTTATTTTCTTTTTTCACACTCACAGCCAGAATCTTACCTTTTCTGCTTCTTCAGAAAGAACTGTAGAGCTTTTCGGACTTTTGTTGATGTGAAGCCAATGTCTGTCAGAAAGTGTTTGGTTGAGAGACTCTCAAAGCCATACAGCGTTCATCTAAAGGAACAGTTTGTGCTCTCCAGCCTCTCTTGACAACATTCGAAAGTTTTTTTTCTTTACTTTCTTCTGCTTCTTGGATGTTTTTTCCCCATTGAGCCATCAACTCGACTATGAAGACATATATTTCTGCGGTCAGCAACTGAGTGTCTGTTCTTAATGTGGTAGTGGGAACGTCACTGGGGAGCCTTTGTTGTTTGTCGAGATCTGCTTCACTGAACACTTATATCCTGGGGCCAGAATTGATGTTATGTCTTGTATTGGGGCGTTCTTCATGAACTCACCAGCTGCTCTAAAATATGCAAGTCACCTCTGATGATGCTGTCTCTGACTTCTGCCAGCTTCCATAGCACCTCGTAATGCCACCACCTGTAAGGACCCTGGACCAAGGCAGTCACACAGGACGTGGCAGAGATTCCCCTGGTCCATTCCACACAGGTCACAGTCCTCTTCTGAGCTGAACCATTGTTCCAGACTCGCTGGGCTAGGGAGGATGGCATATGTCATTCTGAATATGAGCTACATGCAAATACTCATACTAGCTTACTATATAGTAGGCAAATTATTTGGAATACTCAGTAGGTATTTCATAGTAATCAAGGAGCACGTGGATGATCCTTTATCTCCACAGTTTGCAAATGGACTACACTCCACAATCTCAAGAGACAGCTAGAGCCTGGTAACCAAAGAAGAACTTCCTGGGAAAATTCTAGATGTCAGACATAGTTTAAAATGATAGCAGCATCAAAGGGGCTGTGGCATTCTACAAATATAGATCATGAACCGTTTCAAAAATAAAGTGTGCTGTTGCAAAATAGCAATTTTCACCACATACTTGTGTATGTGCATACACATCGTCTGTCAACAACGGGGTCAAACAGTATGTAAAATGTAGTAAGTCTGAATTGTGTCCCTACTACCTTCCTCCTCTACTGGCTTCCTACTAGTACATACGACAGTAAATGGTTGGATAGTATGAACTAACCAACACTGTACATCGTAAGTATTCGGATGCAGGGTTGAACTTGTCAGAGGGATTTTCCACTGGTCATTGCATCCCGTTGGCTTTGAGAATGCCCTCCCACCTTGTATATTGACCTAGCTGGTACTGAGTAAAAGACAGTTTATATTTGCACCAAGAGTATTTCATCATTGTTGCTCTTTTAATTATATAAATGTATATTTTAATAAAGGCACCCTACCTTTTGAGTGTTAGTGAGATCTCTCCAGGGTTTAGCACTTGGTACGGCATGTATATCACTGCAATATTTGAGTATATTTTCACACTAATGAGAAGTCAGTATGTCTGGTATTTATATTGTGTATTTGTATTTATATTTGCAAACTGTTTTTCTTTTTTCCACTTTTGATACCATGTGTGCTGCTATACAATGCTGTTGGAACCTCAGCTTCCCTGAGAGAGTCTTCCCGAATATTGTTAGAAGGAAAGGTGATGTAACACAGTAGTAAACATACCACTGTCCCAGTTTTTTTGAAACGTGTTGCAGGCATCCATTTCAAAATGAGCAAATATTTGCACAAAAACAACAAAGTTGATCAGTTTGAACATGACATATCTTGTCTTTGTGGTGTATTCAATTGAATATAGGTTGAAGAGGATTTGCAAATCATTGTATTCTGTTTTTATTTACATTTTACACAGCATCCCAACTTCATTGGAATTGGGGTTGTACAAGAAAGCCAAACCTTGAAATGGTCTTTAATGTTCTCATCAGTGACACAAAGTTAAAATGATCTGGGAATGATGAGCAAATGATCTCATACTATTGCACATTGTGTTCTGAGCACCAGCCTTCTGAGCAGACCGTTCAGTAGGATATAGACTTGGTTCCATTCCTGGTTAGGGTTAGGGTTGGGGTTAGTGTTAGTGTCTGTGTCATTGAACAAGACACTTTATTGTCCCAAGCCACCAAACTGTAAATACTTAACAGCCTTGGCTAGGGAAGCAACCTGCATTGAACTGACAACCCATCCAAGGCACCTGTTGCCACAGCTCACCCAGCAGTAAAAGGTGTACCTGACAGAGCGATATAAAGCAGAACTAGCCAGCCTACGCCATCATGCCAATCAAGTGCTCAGCTATTGTTGTATCTTTCAAAGTAAACTTTAAAAAGTGAGTCATCCTTCCTAATGCTCATTATCACAATTAGACTATGACTGCTCTCAAGCAGATCTACTTCACAAAGGGTTATAGAAAGTAAATCCAATGATAATTATCCAGTGCCTGAACGAATGTTTTTCCACCTTTAGCCTTCAAAAACTCTAGAGTGTCTGCTTTTAATCTCACAGGTCTTTTTGCAATATGACCTCTAGGTCAGTACCTTTTGTTTCTCTTTGGTGTCATGAAAGCAAGATAAATTCAGTAAAGGTTAATTTTCTTAATCGTTGTTCAAATTATTGAGTAATAAAATCAATGACTGTCTGCTCAGGAGGAAGGATTACTGTTAAGGCTAAAAAGAAGTCAGAGGGCCACAGTTTCTTCTACCGTGCACCTGTTCTGTGAACTATTTTGCCTGCTGAGAGAAAACAGTCATTCTATGGAGTCATTCAAGTCCAGATTAAACACCATGTGTTTGTCCTTTAGTATGACTAACATATTAGTTTTATACTGAACCATTCCACCAACCCCAATCCTTAATTATGTTACAAATAATGGAGCAGGTCTCAGTGTCATTATTTCTACAATCTGGGTTTGTTAATGAAGCAGATTAACTGCCGGTGACTACATTAGTATCCTGTTTATTATTCTGTTGGTTTACTGCGAGGGAATACCATTTTGTGTACTCTTAATTCCAGCTGATTGATTCTGCTCTTTCTGTCTCCATTCAAGGTGCTGTCCGTGGACTTTGAGGATGGTTGTAGCAGACGAGCTCCCGTTTGTTGGACCATTGTTTGAGGATGCAGCCTACCTAAAGCCCCATCACACATAGCAAGAATGTGGAGGAGCCATTACGACACAGCAAATATTGCCATTATCTGATGCAGTTGGGAGGAAAAGAGGCGTGGCCAGCCGTGGTCCGAACCTTACCTTATTCGCCCAACCAACTCAGCCACATGGGGTGTGCAGCCAGTACATTCTGAGTGCCGGTCCCAAGCCCGGATAAATGAGGAGGGTTGCGTCAGGAAGGGCATCCGGTGTAAAACAAGCCAACCCAACTATGCAGACTCAGAATCGAATTCCCATACCGGATCGGTCGCGGCCCGGGTTAACAACGTCCACCACCGGTGCTATTGCCCAACAGGGTGCCGGTGGAAATTGGGCTACTGCTGGGTGAAGACAACGAAGAAGACGAGGAAAACGTTGCCACGAACAGCGGGAGAAGAAGAAAACTAGAAGGGTGGAAATGAGAGTGGGGACTTTGAATGTTGGTAGTATGACTGGTAAAGGGAGAGAGCTGGCTGATATGATGGAGAGGAGAAAGGTAGACATATTGTGTGTGCAAGAGACCAAGTGGAAGGGAAGTAAGAGCAGGAGCATCGGAGGTGGGTACAAGTTGTTGTACCATGGTGAGGACAGGAAGAGAAATGGTGTTGGGTCATTTTAAAGGAAGAGTATGTTAAAAGTGTGTTGGAGGTTAAGCGAGTGTCTGACAGGGTGATGAGTGTGAAGTTGGAAATTGAAGGGGTGATGATGAATATCATCAGTGCATATGCCCCACAGGTAGGTTGTGAGATGAAGGAGAAAGAAGATTTCTGGAGTGTGTTAGATGAGGTGGTGGAGAGTGTGCCCAAGCATGAAAGAGTGGTGATAGGAGCAGACTTCAATGGGCATGTTGGTGAAGGGAACAGAGGTGATGAGGAAGTAATGGGTAGATATGGTATCAAGGATAGGAATGGGGAAGGACAGATGGTAGTTGATTTTGCAAAAAGGATGGAAATGGCTGTGGTGAATACCTACTTTAAGAAAAGGGAGGAGCACAGGGTAACATATAAGAGTGGAGGAAGGTGCACACAGGTGGACTACATTCTTTAAAGGAGATGCAAGCTAAAAGAAATCACAGACTGTAAGGTGGTAGCAGGAGAGAGTGTCACTAGACAGCATAGGATGGTTGTTTGTAGGATGACTTTAGAGGTAAAGAAGAAGAAGAGAGTGAGAGCTCAACAAAGGATCAGATGGTGGAAGCTGAAGGAGGAAGACTGTTGTGTGAAATTTAGCGAGCAGGTGAAAGAAGCACTAGTTGGAGAGGAAGCAATTTTGGACAACTGGAAAAGTACTGCAGATGTGGTGAGGGAGACAGCTAGGGCAGTACTGGGTATGACATCTGGACAGTGGAAGGAAGACAAGGAGACTTGGTGGTGGAATGAAGAGGTCCAGGAAAGCATAAGGAGAAAGAGGTTGGCGAAAAAGTTTTGGGATAGTCGGAGAGATGAAGAAAGTAGACAGGTGTACAAGGAGATGCGGCCTAAGGTGAGAAGAGAAGTGGCAAAAGCAAAGGAAAAGGCATATTGCGAGCTGTACAAGAAGTTGAATAGTAAGGAAGGAGAAAAGGACTTGTACCGATTGGCCAGACAAAGGGACAGAGCTGGAAAGGATATGTAGCAGGTTAGGGTGGTAAAAGATGCACATGGTAATGTGCTGACAAGTGAGGAGTGTGTGCTGAGAAGGTGGAGGGAATATTTTGAAGAGTTGATGAATAAAGAAAATGAGCGAGAGAAAAGGCTGGATGATGTGGTGAGAGTAAATCAGGAAGTAAAAGAGATTAGCAAGGAAGAAGTGAGAGATGCTATGAAGAGGATGAAGAGTGGAAAGGCAGTTGGTCCAGATGACATTCCAGTGGAGGCATGGAAATGTCTAGGAGAGATGGCAGTAGAGTTTCTAACCAGATTGTTTAATAAAATCTTGGAAAGTGAGAGGATGCCTGAGGAGTGGAGACGAAGTGTGCTGGTTCCTATTTTCAAGAACAAGGGTGATGTGCAGAGCTGCAGTAACTACAGAGGCATAAAGCTGATCAGCCACAGCATGAAGTTATGGGAAAGAGTAGTAGAAGCTAGGCTTAGAAAACAGGTGAAGATCTGTGAGCAGCAATATGGTTTCATGCTGAGAAAGAGCACTACAGATGCAATGTTTGCTCTGAGAATACTGTTGGAAAAGTACAGAGAAGGACAGAAAGAGTTACATTGTGTGTTTGTGGACTTAGAAAAAGCTTATGATAGGGTGCCAAGAGAAGAGTTGTGGCATTGTATGAGGAAGTCTGGACTGGCAGAGAAGTATGTTAGGGTAGTGCAGGACATGTACAAAAATAGTGTGACAGCGGTGAGATGCGCAGTCGGAATGACAGACTCATTCAAGGTGGAGGTGGGATTACACCAGGGATTAGCTCTGAGTCCTTTCTTGTTTGCAGTGGTGATGGACAGGTTGACAGATGAGATCAGACAGGAGTCCCCATGGACTATGATGTTTGCAGATGACATTGTGATCTGTAGTGAGAGTAGAGAGAAAGTTGAGTCTAGTCTGGAGAAGTGGAGATATGCTTTGGAGAGAAGGGGAATGAAAGTCAGTAGAAGCAAGACTGAGTACATGTGTGTGAATGAGAGGGAGCCCAATGGAATAGTGCAGTTACAAGGAGTAGAAGTGGTGAAAGTAGATGAGTTTAAATATTTGGGGTCAACTGTTCAAAGTAATGGAGAGTGTGGTAGAGAGGTGAAGAAGAGAGTGCAGGCAGGGTGGAGTGGGTGGAGAAAGGTGGCAGGAGTGATTTGTGACCGAAGAATATCAGCAAGAGTGAAGGGGAAAATTTACAAACAGTAGTGAGACCAGCTATGTTGTATGGTTTAGAGACAGTGGCACTAACAAAAAGACAGGAGGCAGAGCTGGAGGTGGCAGAGCTGAAGATGTTGAGATTCTCTTTGGGAGTGACAAGAATGGACAAGATTAGGAATGAACATATCAGAGGGACAGCTCAGGTGGGATGGTTTGGAGACAAAGTCAGAGAGGTGAGATTGAGATGGTTTGGACATGTGCAGAGGAGGGACCCAGGGTATATAGGGAGAAGGATGCTGAGGATGGAGCCACCAGGCAGGAGGAGAAGAGGGAGACCAAAGAGGAGGTTCATGGATGTGCTGAGAGAGGACATGCAGGTGGTTGGTGTGACAGAGGAAGATACAGAGGACAGGGTGAGATGGAAACGATTGATCTGCTGTGGCGACCCCTAACGGGAACAGCCGAAAGACAAAGAAGAAGAACCTTATTCGCCCAACCGTTGGGCAGATAAGTCATACATTGAACATTACACGCCCAACTGTTGGGCAGATAAGTCATACATTGAACATTACACGCCCAACTGTTGGGCAGATAAATATAATGTCTTGCCTTATTCGCCCAACCGTTGGGCAGATAAATATAATGTCTTACCTTATTCGCCCAACCGTTGGGCAGATAAGTCATATATTGAACATTACATGCCCAACTGTTGGGCAGATAAATATAATGTCTTACCTTATTCGCCCAACTGTTGGGCAGATAAGTCATACATTGAACATTACACGCCCAACTGTTGGGCAGATAAGTCATACATTGAACATTACATGCCCAACTGTTGGGCAGATAAATATAATGTCTTACCTTATTCGCCCAATCGTTGGGCAGATAAGTCATATATTGAACATTACACGCCCAACTGTTGGGCAGATAAATATAATGTCTTATCTTATTCGCCCAACCATGATCGTGTATTTGACACATTTTTTACACCACGTTTTAAGGCTCTATTGTGGCGTATGTTTGACACATTTAACGGCGCCGTCTTTAATTACTGCGAAAACACCGCAATGGATCAAAACAGACAAACTTCATAAGCATTTTGAACGGAAGCCTGTTAACGACGACGAAACACTTTTTGAACAAAATGCTGCTTGTTGGCTGTAAGATGGTGTTAGTTTGACACAGTTCACTGGGTCAAACCACCAGGTCGTTACTGGTGGTTGGCTCTCACTGCGGTATTGTATCACTTCCTGTTCCGGAGCACAGCGGTATTTTTCTGTATCTGTTAGCTGTTTAATCTGCGCAGTTAGATTGATCTAGTTATCTAGATTACGATTTGTTTCCCAGTGTAATCTTTACGTGCCTTAACTAAAGCACTCCTTCTGCTGAATCACCTCTAAATTATTTACACATTATTCACTTTGCGTGTTTTTAGGAATCCGCTAGCTTAGCGTAGCTACTAGCTCTTAGCCGATTTAGCATGGCGGCTTCCTGTCTCTCCCGCACTTTTCTGCTCTGGGTGTGAAATGTTTAGTTATTCCTCGGCCTCCTTTAGCAGTAACGGTACTTGTAATAAGTGTAGCTTATTCGTAGCTTTGGAGGCCAGGCTGGGCGAATTGGAGACTCGGCTCCGCACCGCGGAAAATTCTACAGCTAGCCAGGCCCCTGTAGTCGGTGCGGACCAAGGTAGCTTAGCCGCCGTTAGTTCCCCCCTGGCAGATCCCGAGCAGCCGGGAAAGCAGGCTGACTGGGTGACTGTGAGGAGGAAGCGTAGCCCTAAACAGAAGCCCCGTGTACACCGCCAACCCGTTCACATCTCTAACCGTTTTTCCCCACTCGACGACACACCCGCCGAGGATCAAACTCTGGTTATTGGCGACTCTGTTTTGAGAAATGTGAAGTTAGCGACACCAGCAACCATAGTCAGTTGTCTTCCGGGGGCCAGAGCAGGCGACATTGAAGGAAATTTGAAACTGCTGGCTAAGGCTAAGCGTAAATTTGGTAAGATTGTAATTCACGTCGGCAGTAATGACACCCGGTTACGCCAATCGGAGGTCACTAAAATTAACATTAAATCGGTGTGTAACTTTGCAAAAACAATGTCGGACTCTGTAGTTTTCTCTGGGCCCCTCCCCAATCGGACCGGGAGTGACATGTTTAGCCGCATGTTCTCCTTGAATTGCTGGCTGTCTGAGTGGTGTCCAAAAAATGAGGTGGGCTTCATAGATAATTGGCAAAGCTTCTGGGGAAAACCTGGTCTTGTTAGGAGAGACGGCATCCATCCCACTTTGGATGGAGCAGCTCTCATTTCTAGAAATCTGGCCAATTTTCTTAAATCCTCCAAACCGTGACTATCCAGGGTTGGGACCAGGAAGCAGAGTTGTAGTCTTACACACCTCTCTGCAGCTTCTCTCCCCCTGCCATCCCCTCATTACCCCATCCCCGTAGAGACGGTGCCTGCTCCCAGACTACCAATAACCAGCAAAAATCTATTTAAGCATAAAAATTCAAAAAGAAAAAATAATATAGCACCTTCAACTGCACCACAGACTAAAACAGTTAAATGTGGTCTATTAAACATTAGGTCTCTCTCTTCTAAGTCCCTGTTGGTAAATGATATAATAATTGATCAACATATTGATTTATTCTGTTGTATGGCTGGGGGGCCTGGCTGCCTTTTTGTTTCTGTCTTTTGTTTTTCCTTCCAGGTGGCTTGCATTTGGGACTGAGTGGCTGTGTAGCTGAGTTTATCAGGACCTCACCCTGATCATCTGCGGCTCGTCAGGACTCACAGCTGTGGTGCATCTACATGGATTGGAACATTGTGGCATTTAAGACTGGAGTACACAGTGTGTATTTGCCAGAGACTCGACCTTGTGACCAGACGGGTGAGATCGTCGTCTCGAGAGCCATCTCATCATCAGTGGATGCAGAGAACGTCCAGGTTTGATGCATGGTCTGTGAAAGAGGAGGGGGTGAGGTCTCACGCTCGTCAGCACACTTCCTGAGGTACGTTAGATTTTGTGACTAACATTTATACAGTCAGTAAATGTGGTGTCCCTCACACGTTATTATATTGAGCTGTATGTTGGTCGTTTAAATCAGCTTCCACTGCTGTGGAGTTTTGTGAACTGGATGTTCTATGCCTGCAGGGTGGGAAGCTGATTAGTAATTAAGCCAGGAAGTGTTTGCTGTTTGTACACCTTTGAGCGTTCTCTCTGTGTGTTGAGTGTGGACTCACATAATGATTCCTTCTTTCACAGACTCGGTTTGTCGCGGCCACCTGGGGGGTGTCGGCGGGGTCCTTGGGTCCGAACCAGTTCTGGCTCCGGACCGTTAGCGCTGCTGGGAGCGCACCGCAATCCACCATGCCAGACCGCGCACGTTTATATTTTTCACAGCACTGTTATGTTCATTAAACTCTGTTATCCTTTGTACCGTGCTCTGCTTATTTTATACTGGGTCCTTCAAACGCTGGTCGGTTCTCCGGGCTGCGTCCGACACATAACATATTCTGCCTAACAGAAACCTGGTTACAGCAGGATGAATATGTTAGTTTAAATGAGTCAACACCCCCGAGTCACACTAACTGTCAGAATGCTCGTAGCACGGGCCGGGGCGGAGGATTAGCAGCAATCTTCCATTCCAGCTTATTAATTAATCAAAAACCCAGACAGAGCTTTAATTCATTTGAAAGCTTGTCTCTTAGTCTTGTCCATCCAAATTGGAAGTCCCAAAAACCAGTTTTATTTGTTATTATCTATCGTCCACCTGGTCGTTACTGTGAGTTTCTCTGTGAATTTTCAGACCTTTTGTCTGACTTAGTGCTTAGCTCAGATAAGATAATTATAGTGGGCGATTTTAACATCCACACAGATGCTGAGAATGACAGCCTCAACACTGCATTTAATCTATTATTAGACTCTATTGGCTTTGCTCAAAAAGTAAATGAGTCCACCCACCACTTTAATCATATCTTAGATCTTGTTCTGACTTATGGTATGGAAATAGAAGACTTAACAGTATTCCCTGAAAACTCCCTTCTGTCTGATCATTTCTTAATAACATTTACATTTACTCTGATGGACTACCCAGCAGTGGGGAATAAGTTTCATTACACTAGAAGTCTTTCAGAAAGCGCTGTAACTAGGTTTAAGGATATGATTCCTTCTTTATGTTCTCTAATGCCATATACCAACACAGTGCAGAGTAGCTACCTAAACTCTGTAAGGGAGATAGAGTATCTCGTCAATAGTTTTACATCCTCATTGAATACAACTTTGGATGCTGTAGCTCCTCTGAAAAAGAGAGCTTTAAATCAGAAGTGTCTGACTCCATGGTATAACTCTCAAACTCGTAGCTTAAAGCAGATAACCCGTAAGTTGGAGAGGAAATGGCGTCTCACTAATTTAGAAGATCTTCACTTAGCCTGGAAAAAGAGTCTGTTGCACAATAAAAAAGCCCTCCGTAAAGCTAGGACATCTTTCTACTCATCACTAATTGAAGAAAATAAGAACAACCCCAGGTTTCTTTTCAGCACTGTAGCCAGGCTGACAAAGAGTCAGAGCTCTATTGAGCTGAGTATTCCATTAACTTTAACTAGTAATGACTTCATGACTTTCTTTGCTAACAAAATTTTAACTATTAGAGAAAAAATTACTCATAACCATCCCAAAGACGTATCGTTATCTTTGGATGCTTTCAGTGATGCCGGTATTTGGTTAGACTCTTTCTCTCCGATTGTTCTGTCTGAGTTATTTTCATTAGTTACTTCATCCAAACCATCAACATGTTTATTAGACCCCATTCCTACCAGGCTGCTCAAGGAAGCCCTACCATTATTTAATGCTTCGATCTTAAATATGATCAATCTATCTTTGTTAGTTGGCTATGTACCACAGGCTTTTAAGGTGGCAGTAATTAAACCATTACTTAAAAAGCCATCACTTGACCCAGCTATCTTAGCTAATTATAGGCCAATCTCCAACCTTCCTTTTCTCTCAAAAATTCTTGAAAGGGTAGTTGTAAAACAGCTAACTGATCATCTGCAGAGGAATGGTCTATTTGAAGAGTTTCAGTCAGGTTTTAGAATTCATCATAGTACAGAAACAGCATTAGTGAAGGTTACAAATGATTTTCTTATGGCCTCGGACAGTGGACTCATCTCTGTGCTTGTTCTGTTAGACCTCAGTGCTGCTTTTGATACTGTTGTTAAAGATTTTATATATATATATATTTTATCACTGTTAAACATTTGTTCCTTTGTCTTTGTTCTGATGAAATGTTATTGAGCTGTTTTGCACCTGTCTTAACGTAACCCTGAGAATGTACTTGTTATTATTACACTGACAGCACAACCTTTGTTTCTGTAGCCACTAACGACTGGGAGTGAAGAGATGGAGGTTATTTTGACCTTATGCTGTACAAATGCTTACTGTTTTAAACAGGACACTCCAAGCTTTTGCAGAACAGATAATAAGTGCAAACAGAGGAGCCTGCAAGAACGAGATGTGCTGACCTTCAAAGATATGATTAAACAAAGGAACTGTTTTTCCACGCAGCTGCACTTATTGACGTATGTGTTTGTTTTACGGGAAGAAACTTGTCTCGCGCTCCCCCCCCCCTTAGGACAAGTTTCACAATGTGGGTAGGGCTTTGTTCTAATAAAAAGAGTGAGCATGCGCAACAGTCCTTAGTGCTTTCAGTGGTACTACATGTACGGACTGTTTGCACTCCTCGCGAGCTAAATTTGACTTTCTGTCTCACTGGTGTTTTTTGACTCTGTTTGTCTTGTTAAAGGTTTTAAGAATGTTTGGAGGAGAAAATACCCAACATTGACTGGGGGCTACGTGTTATATGGCTGGGGGGGCCTGGCTGCCGGTTTGTTTCTGTTTTTTGGTTTTCCTCCCAGGTGGCGTGCATTTGGGACTGAGTGGCTGTGTTGCTGAGGCTGTCAGGACCTCACCCTGATCACCTGCGACTCGTCAGGACTCACAGCTGTGGTGCATCTGGATGGATTGGAACATGTTGGCATTTAAGACTGGAGTGCACAGTGTGTATTTGCCAGAGACTCGACCTTGTGACCAGACGGGTGAGATCGTCGTCTCGGGAGCCATCTCATCAGCAGCGGATGCTGAGAACGTCCAGGTTTGATGCACAGTCTGTGAAAGAGGAGGGGGTGAGGTCTCACGCTCGTCAGCACACTTCCTGAGGTACGTTAGATTTTGTGACTAACTGTTATACAGTCAGTAAATGTGGTGTCCCTCACACCTTATTGTATTGAGCTGTTTGTTAGTCATGTATCAGCTTCCACTGCAGTGGAGTTTTGTGAACGGGATGTTCCATGCCTGCAGGTTGGGAAGCTGATCAGTAATCAAGCCAGGAAGTGTTTGCTGTTTGTACACCTTTAAGTGTTCTGTGTGTAGAGTGTGGACTCACATAATGGTTCCTTCTTTCACAGACTCGGTTGTTGCGGCCACCTGGGGGGTGTCGGCGGGGTCCTTGGGTCCGAAACAGCTTCTGGCTCCGGACCGTTAGCGCTGCTGGGAGCGCACCACGCCAGGCCGCACCTTTTTGTTATTATATTATCACTGTTATGTATTAAATTCAGTTATCCTTTGAACTGTGCTCTGCTTATTTCATACTGGGTCCTTCAAACGCTGGTCGGTTCTCCGAGCTGCGTCCGACACATAACAGTAGTCTCTGGCCAAACATCACGGACCCAGCGGTAGCAGAGACGGTAACGCGCCGGGAAGGCGGCAGCAGACGTTCAGTGGTTATCCGGATCAGTTGCGGGGCTCTCCGCCCGGAAGGTGCGTGTTTGAGACCCATTACTGGATACTGATTTGTGCTCTCTTGCAGCCGTGCTCCTGTGTTGTGCCTTATCCGTGGGTCGTGGTGGAGTGTGACTGGCGACGGCTTCGCGTCACACTCCGACCGGATAAGAGGTGTAAACGGGAGCTGCAAGAGTGCGTTTGTAATGGGTTCACGCGCACGGCGGAGCTCTGTTAGCACGGGTCGCTGGGCTTCCTGTGTTACAGTCGTAGCCCCGTTTCCCCGGACAAAGGTAACTACTGCGTCTGTTGTTTCAGCTCCGGCGTTATTTAGTTGAGCACATTTTGGTTGTGTGTTGCACTCAGCTGCGCACATAAAAGCAGCTCGTTTGTTTTTTCTGTCGCCAAAGGGTTTTTTTTTTTGTTTTTAGCACTCTGGCTCCCCCTTGTGGTGACTGAATCACGTTACCGTCAAGCTCTTGAGTAGGAACAGGTGTGTTCCATGTGGTTGAGCTTGACGGTATAACTCACTGATTTGTTTTGTGTTAGTTCATTTTGTGTGGGTGGTTTTTGTGTGGGATTTTTTTTTGTTGTTGTCCACTATTTGTCTGGGGTTGTGACCCTGCAGCCTGTTTGACAACAAACAAAAAACAACAAAAAAAAGGACCCAACCAACTGTGTGTTGGTCTGTTTGTTTTTTCTTTTATTTCTTTTTGTTTCACATCCCCCGGGGTTAGATGGAACGGTCCCCTGGGGGGTGATGGGTTGTTTTTTCTCTTTGTTTTTTGTTATACCCTCTCTTCTCCTCTGACTCCAGCCGGGTGTGCCGTAGTGTCGGCATTGCTGGAGGGGTGCAGTTAGGTTGTGCTGGGCGTTTCCCAGGTAGCCTCTGCACCCGGGAGGGGAGGGGGGGGGTTTAGGGTGTCTTTTTGTTTCCCCCCCCAGTTTCCGCCCTCAGGGTTTGACTGTGGTGTCCTCTGGGGGGGAAAGGGCGTTGGGTCCATCTAGCCGTGGACGGCCGGGGCTGGGTCCATGGGTCATGAGGGGAGGCGTCTCCTGGGGTTGACGAGTGGTCCTCTGGGAGGCGCTGGTAGTCCCCGTGGGTGACGTTGGATCCCAGAGGGACCTCGGCCGTGGTTATTACTCCTGGAGCTGGCGGGTGGCCCTCTGGGGGGTGTTGGTCCCTACGTGTCGTTTGGGGGGAGGAGGGGGGGTATTTTGGCATTTTTGTTTGTGAGCTCAAGTTTGGGTTTTTCTGTTCTCCCCTTCCCTGGGGTTTGATGGAACGGTCCTCTGGGGGGGGGGAGGGGGGGTGTTTTGGCATTTTTGTTTGTGAGCTCACGTTTGGGTTGTTTTTCTTTTCTCCCCTTCCCTGGGGTTTGATGGAACGGTCCTCTGGGGGGGGGGGGGGGGGTGTTTTAGTATTTTTGTTTGTAGGCTTGGGTTTGGGTTTTTCTTTTCTCCCCTTCCCTAGGGTTTGATGGAACGGTCCTCTGGGGGGGGGGGGGGGGGGGGGGGGGGGTGTTTTAGTATTTTTGTTTGTAGGCTTGGGTTTGGGTTGTTTTTCCTTTCTCCCCTTCCCTGGGGTTTGATGGGACGGTCCCCTGGGGAGGGGGGGGTGTTTTGGTTGTTTTGTTTTATGACTAATCACACATGTTTGGATAAAGGCTGACCGCACAGGTGTAAGAACTCCTGGCCACACCTGTGCTAAGAGACTGTCAGAAACAAGGGCAAAGATGCAGCCAGTTCAACCAGTCTGTTGGAGGATGAACGCAGACGCGGTTTCCAGCCATGGTCCCTGGAGGGGGGTGTTTCTCCTGGGCCAGGTGTGTGTGGTCGCCGGGAGGCTTCCCGTGAGGGTGGGGTACTGTTATATGGCTGGGGGGGCCTGGCTGCCGGTTTGTTTCTGTTTTTTTGGTTTTCCTCCCAGGTGGCGTGCGTTTGGGACTGAGTGGCTGTGTTGCTGAGGCTGTCAGGACCTCACCCTGATCACCTGCGACTCGTCAGGACTCACAGCTGTGGTGCATCTGGATGGATTGGAACATGTTGGCATTTAAGACTGGAGTGCACAGTGTGTATTTGCCAGAGACTCGACCTTGTGACCAGACGGGTGAGATCGTCGTCTCGGGAGCCATCTCATCAGCAGCGGATGCTGAGAACGTCCAGGTTTGATGCACAGTCTGTGAAAGAGGAGGGGGTGAGGTCTCACGCTCGTCAGCACACTTCCTGAGGTACGTTAGATTTTGTGACTAACTGTTATACAGTCAGTAAATGTGGTGTCCCTCACACCTTATTGTATTGAGCTGTTTGTTAGTCATGTATCAGCTTCCACTGCAGTGGAGTTTTGTGAACGGGATGTTCCATGCCTGCAGGTTGGGAAGCTGATCAGTAATCAAGCCAGGAAGTGTTTGCTGTTTGTACACCTTTAAGTGTTCTGTGTGTAGAGTGTGGACTCACATAATGGTTCCTTCTTTCACAGACTCGGTTGTTGCGGCCACCTGGGGGGTGTCGGCGGGGTCCTTGGGTCCGAAACAGCTTCTGGCTCCGGACCGTTAGCGCTGCTGGGAGCGCACCACGCCAGGCCGCACCTTTTTGTTATTATATTATCACTGTTATGTATTAAATTCAGTTATCCTTTGAACCGTGCTCTGCTTATTTCATACTGGGTCCTTCAAACGCTGGTCGGTTCTCCGAGCTGCGTCCGACACATAACACTACGTCCGGGATGTCAACAATCCCGGAGGTGTCCGGCGGGGGTCGCCAAGTCCAGACGTAAATCCTTGGCCAAGGTCCGATCGATTGATCGTGTCTGCAATTGTCGACCGCCGGTGGCATCGTCTGGTTGACGAGATTTTCCCGAAGAAGACAGACAGGAAGTCGAGTCAGTGAGTAAAATTTCTTTGTAACAGTACTGAGTGAGTGGTGATCAGATCACATAAACAGTTAAATTCCGCAAGCGATGATACAGAATCGTCTGTTAATGAAACACAGTTAAACTCTGTAAGGAGGTCGGACTCCTCTACGATGGCGAGGAACGCACGTAGTTAAATTCCGAAGGAGGGTGCGGACTCCTCTGTTTATATACGCGTACCGGTAGGGAATAAAAGTGTGATCACATAAACAGTTAAACTCCGTAAGCGATGGCGTGGAATCCTCTGTTAATGTAAAGCAGTTAAACTCCGCGAGGAGGGCGGACTCCTCTACGGTTGCGAGGGACGCACGTAGTTAAATTCCGGAAGGAGGGTACGGACTCCTCTGTTTTAATACGAAGTAATACCGGTTTTGAGAATAAAAGTGTGAGAGTGTAATACTTTGGACAACGTAAGTGACAACCGTGTGAGTGGAAGCAGAGGCAAGTGATTCCGCTTCCTACGGGGAGGTGACAGGAATCAACCACACGACGGCAAATTAATTGTCACGTCCAAAGAAAGTGAAAACTTCAGATTTAGAACACCCTAGGTGTGCCCCCGTCTGAAGTCCAAATTATAACAAGGGATAATAAAAATGGGGGGTAAGACGTCTAAAAATAAGGAAAATTTATCAACTGACGACTGGAAATTTATGGAAGCAAAAAATCCAAAAGCAACAAAGAAATTGGAGACCTGTATAAATAAACATGACTTTGACGGACGACTGAACCTGACTAGTATTCAGAAGTTGAAGGAAAGGTTAGAAAAGGAACATAAAGGTGATAAGAAAAAAAAAAAAAAAAAACAGCAATAGGGGCAGATTTAGTGGCGTTTTGGGAGGAGGAAGCAGAGAAAAGGAGACTAGAAAAAATGAGGAAAAAGAAAGGAGTAGGGAAAGCAGAGGAAGATGTAATAGTACAACAAGAACCACAAGAACCTCAGAAACAGGCAGCAGGACCGTCTGGAAAATCATTATATCCTCAGGTAGAGGACGAACCACAGCATTATGACTTAGCAGTAGGACCAAAAATAAATTATACTGAAATTACCAGGACAGCTCAGAAAGAAGGAGAGCCATGGACAGAGTTTAGATGCAGATTTGAGAGTGTATTTAAGGTCCACAGTGGCATAATGCCAGGAACACCAGTGTATGAACAACAATTGAAAAACGCTCTGATCCAGCAATCCAACAAGGATATAAAAGCTTGGATACAGAAACATTGGATTAGACTGCCTACAGGCACATTGGAAGAAACACACCCATATTTCAGCGCACAGGTGGTGTTAACATGGTGAGAGAAGAAAGCGATGACCCCACATTCCACTATTACTATACATTTGACATTTCTGAAGAAGATGCTGCAGGATGGGGTAAAGATGTCGTTTTGCAAGCAACAGCCCTACTGAAACATCCTGAACAAAAGATGTCACCACCTGACCTGCATGTCACAATGTGGCATAAAGATCCTCCAGGTCCGGATGGTGACTATGAAAACAAATTGAAAGACATTTCACCTGTGAAGCTGACAATGACAGATTTGATTCATGATGGCAACTCCACAGCTGTCATAACAGTGACAGGTGCCACTGAAGATGTTTTAAAATTGAGATTCACAGGTATGCCATTACATGTGTCACTTTGTAAACCATATTTGACAGAATGGCAAGATTTGGGACTGACAGTCATGACAGCTTTGTCAGCTACTGATTGGAGCAGAGTTGGACCACGAACGGAGTTCAGCCCATCAACTAAATTGTATAAAGTGCCAGTTAATGTCTCATTAGTGCTGACAGCCGGAACACATATTGATGTGTCCACTTCACAATCCTGAGTGTTTCAGTTGAGTCCTGAAGAAGATGATCTTCTTTCTTCAGTACCGTCAGGATTGTGGACAACAGGTCCTTCAGACGTAGGACTGATTAAAAATGCACAACCTGTAGTTATAAGACCAAAAACAGAATACAGACCATGTGTAAGACAATATCCATTGAAACCTGATGCAATTGAAGGAATTAGGCCAGTAATAGAGGATTTGTTAACAGCAGGAGTAATAGTGCCATGCCCAGATTCACCATGTAACACACCCATATTTCCTGTAAAAAAGGCTCCGCCCTCAGTGGGATGGAGAATGATTCAAGATCTGCAGGCAGTAAATGCTGCTGTGATTAAAAGAGCACCATGTGTTCCAGATCCACATACCTTGTTAAATTCGCTGAGACCAAATTCTAATAGTTTCTCAGTAATTGACATAAGTAATGCATTTTTCTCTGTGCCAGTACACCCAGATAGTCAATTCTGGTTTGCTTTTACCTTTAAAGGACAACGATATACATTTACCAGATTACCGCAGGGTTACGCAGAGAGTCCAACTATTTATTCTCAAGTCAGCATGTTTAGCCAATTTCGTTCCACCGGCAGATAGCCAACTATTAGTGTATGTTGATGACATTTTGATTGCCTCTGACACACGAGAAAACTGCATAACTGACACAGTAGCATTATTATGTTTCTTATTTGATAATGGCCACAAAGTGAGTAAAAACAAAGTTCAGTTGTGTAGGGATAAAGTAAAATATTTAGGACATGAATTATCAGCCACAGGGCGCACGATCCTGTCTGACAGAAAGGAAGCGATTTTATATGCTCCGAAACCACAAACTAAAAAACAGATGATGTCATTTCTTGGACTGACAAATTACTGCAGGGCATGGATTCCTTGCTATGCAGAGTTGACTAGTCCACTTTCTGATTTGATGTACAAAGATGATATTTCAATGTCAACTGTGCTGGAGTGGAACAAAGATGCTGAGGAAGCTTTTGTAAAAGTCAAACAAACATTAGTGTCATCCACAGTTTTGGCACTACCAGATTATAGTAAACCATTCATTCAAACAGTTGATTGTAAGAATAAGTTCATGACTAGTGTTTTGGTACAAGTGTATGGCTCAAAATTAAGGCCAGTTGCCTACTACTCATCTAAATTGGATGCAGTGGCAAGTGCTCTACCACCATGCGTACAAGCTGTTGTTGCAGCCTCTATGGCTGTTCAAAGCAGCAGTAATGTTGTTCTATTCCATCAGCTGACATTGAAAGTTCCACATGCAGTTTCTGCACTTCTGTTGCAGACAAACATGAGCTTTTTGTCCCCAGCAAGACATCTTTCGTGCATGTCCTTGCTATTATCACAACCACACCTTACGGTAGAGCGATGTACAACATTGAACCCATCCACATTGATACCTTTACCTGAGGATGGTGAGCCGCACAATTGTCTTGATGTAGCAACAGTCCGTATGAAAGCACGCCCAGACCTCCAGGACACACCCATCCCACACAGTACAATTGTGTATGTGGATGGATCCTCCACTAAAAATGCTTATGGACAAACACAATCTGGATATGCTGTTGTCACAAATTCAGAAGTATTGGATTCTACTTCATTGCCATCGTCATTCTCAGCGCAAGCAGCTGAATTAGTTGCTTTAACTGCAGCTTGTCATTTGTTTAAAGGAAAAGCTGTGACAATCTATACGGACAGCCAGTACGCTTTCAGCACAGTGCATGTGTTTGCAAAACTGTGGGAAGAGCGTGGGATGGTGACATCATCTGGAAAGCCAGTAACTCATGCCACACTCCTAACTGCACTACTGAAAGCTGTGAAATTGCCTAAACAAATTGCTATATGCAAATGTGCGGCTCACACCAAAGGCTCTGACAGTGTTTCAAAAGGAAATGATTTTGCTGACAGAGCAGCAAAGGAGGCAGCAGCAGCTTCTTCTATTTTTGTTGTACAGGAAACCACTCCAGATTTGCACTTAGGTCACATACTGCTTGCTGAGATGCAACAGCAGGCACCTGAGAAAGAAAGGCAGATGTGGTTACACAAAGGAGCTACATTCGCAAATGATTTGTACTTATGACCACAAAAGAAACCCATATTGCCAAAAAATATGTTTAAATGGGCAGCTATTATGAGCCATGGCGTGACGCATGTCTCATCAGGGGGTATGATATCGCAATTGCAATCTATTTTTTGTCTTTATGGGTTCAATGCATATGCAAAACAGCATTGTAGAGCATGCATGACATGTGCAAAACACAACTCACAAGGCAATTTGAGACCCCAAAGAGGCAAATTTCCAACACCACAATATCCCTTTCAAGTGATTCATATGGATTATATACAGCTGAGTAAACATGAAGGGAAGGAATTTTGTTTAGTCATAATTGATGCCTTCTCAAAATGGGTAGAATTGTTCCCCACAAAACATGCAGATGCACTTACAGTGGCTAAAGCGCTGTGCAAAGACATCATTCCACGATTTGGAATACCAGAAACAGTTTATTCAGATAATGGAGCGCATTTTGTTAATACAATAGTGCAACATGTGGGAGAAGCGCTACAGATTAATCTCAAAAATCATTGTGCTTATCATCCACAAAGTGCCGGATTAGTAGAAAGGATGAATGGGACAGTAAAAAACAGACTTAGGAAGACAATGGAGGAAACAGGCAGACCATGGACACATTGTGTAGATTTGGTAAAAATGTACATAACATAACTAGTACCATGGGGTTGACACCGTATGAAACATTGTTTGGCAGAAAATACCGATTGCCATATTATGGGCAAATTTGGGATGTACCTGAGGAAGCCAATTTGGCAGATTACATGAGGAAGATGTTAGAAAGACAACGAGGGAGAGTTTCAAACACTGATGATCCCATTTCTCCACAGGATGACCCTAAAGTGGTACCTGGAGACTGGGTGTTGATAAGAAGCATCAAGAGAAAACACTGGCATTCACCTAAGTGGGAAGGGCCCCATCAAGTACTACTCACAACACCCACAGCTTTGAAAATTGGGGAAAGAAGTACATGGATTCATTTAACTCACTGTAAGAAAGTCATTTCTGCAGACACAGGCAAACAGTAAGAACAGTAGGATAAGACTAGTAATAGTGTGTGAGCTTGGTGTTAAGATCCAGGTTAGACACGAAAGCTAGCAGAAGACTTTAAGAAACCACTGTTCTGAACATAGGTGTGCTGTAGTGTGTAGAAATGACAAAAGTAAAAAACAAAAAGAACGAGGGTCCCTGGACCCCATGGACAGTCCTTATTATGCTACTTTTCTTTTTTGGATTAGGCTTATTAGTGAAAGCCATAAGTGTCGGACACGACAATACAGGACACATCAACAAACTAAATAGGCCAAAAAGAGAGGACAGAGGCCCCAATCCACTTATACCTGTAGGGCATCGATGTAGTAAACAAAGAGCATATCAATTTGGTGTACAGGCCTGCTTTCCCCGAAATGCTTCAGTAGTAATCAAAGTCCCTTTTACATCCTTGACACGGACACAGGATGATCAACAGGGATCATGGTATAGTGGCTATGATTGGTATATGACAAATGATCAACAGGATAAGAGATGGGAGACCTTGGTGGCAGATAGGTATGACAGATGGACGCCTAGTTGGGCTCAAACCGGGTGGGCTAAGTACCAAAGCCAATTCCTCAAAATGTATCAAACAGAGGATAGCTTGCTGATTGCAGTGGATACAAAAAAACAAATCCATAATCCCACCAGGAACACCGGATCCAGAATGTTGGTTGTTTTTGTTGTGGGTCCACAAAACAGGGTCTGACCCCTACTTCTCCCTGATATTGTGTGAAGATAATATCATGGCTACAGCTAACAAGACATTAAAGCAACCAGTTATGACTGATCTCAGCAGGACAAAGGGTGCATCCATAAGAAATACAAAAGACATGAAAACAGATGACTGGTTCCTAGTAACTACAGGAATTAGTGGACAAAATAATGATTGGCTTTTAATGGCAGAACAAGCAGGACTAGCTGCAAAGAAGGACTGTGTTGTATGTATGGGACCCAGACCTATATTACAGGTAATACCGGCAGCATTACCCAAAGACTGTCTGCTGACTGTAATGACACAGACATACATTGCAGCAAACAACAATTGTTCTAAGTGGGACAAGATCTATCCATTGACCAAATTGACTAAGATTAAACCTTTATTTTCAAGCAAAGTTGGGCATGCTAACCATACATGTGTAAACTTGACAGGGACAAGTAAGACCTTGGGTAGCTTAAACCACACTGCCTGGTGTAAGGATGTGGTCCATAGTACTCCCACATTCAAACCTGTTAGTAGGAGTGACGTATGGTGGTGGTGTGGCGATAACAGAATTTTTGACAGACTGCCAAGAAATGTGTCAGGTTATTGTGCATTTATATCATTATTGTTACCAGTTAAAGCCATGCCCATGACACCTGAAGAAGTTATGACATATACAGCCTCTCTCAGTCCTGAAGACTGGCAGAAAGGCATAGTCAGACATAGAGTAAAAAGAGATTGGAAAGGAGTGGAAGATCCAACATATATTGATGCGATAGGAGTCCCCAGAGGAGTGCCTGACGAGTATAAACTGGCTGATCAAATAGCAGCTGGATTCGAATCCTCCATCTGTTGGTGGTGTTCAATTAATAAGAACGTAGACAGAATAAACTACATCCACTACAATGTACAGAAATTAGGAAATTGGACTGAGGAAGGGTTTAAGGCTGTCCATTCACAGTTAGAAGCCACGTCCCTTATGGCCTTCCAGAACCGTATTGCTCTGGATATGTTGTTGGCAGAGAAAGGAGGTGTTTGTGCCATGTTCGGAGAACAATGCTGCACATTCATTCCCAACAACACAGCTGCAGATGGCAGCCTCACTCAAGCCATCGACGGGCTGAGGACGTTGAACAGGAAGATGAAAGAGCACAGTGGAGTAAACACCG
Organism: Thalassophryne amazonica; assembly: GCF_902500255.1. Lineage (NCBI taxonomy): Eukaryota > Metazoa > Chordata > Actinopteri > Batrachoidiformes > Batrachoididae > Thalassophryne > Thalassophryne amazonica. Next base: position 87,578,128 of record NC_047107.1, read on the forward strand.
AAGGCTGGGATTGGTGGCTGGAAGGGATGGGAAATGGAGGTCTTTGATTTCTTCACTATTAGTGTCTATAGCAGTATTTGCTGCGATTCTAACATTGTGTGGATGTTGTTGTATTCCATGTCTTCGAGGCCTTGCAAATAGAATGATAACCACAGCAATAGGTCCAGGACCAGGAGGGGGACCAGCTTCATATCCACTCCTGGGGCAAAATGACGACGAGGAGGAAGAGGGCTCTCATGACCTGTACCCAGACCAATGGAAGTATGATGACCCAGACACCGATGATGATGACATAACCTCTGGGGTGTAAGCCTGTAGAACATACCATGATGAACCTCTTAGTGAAAATCTCAAAAGAAGTGCTAAGCTAGGTGATGCCTACTATATGTTTAACAAGCGATAACAGGAGGGAAATGTTAAAGATTTTATATATATATATTTTATCACTGTTAAACATTTGTTCCTTTGTCTTTGTTCTGATGAAATGTTATTGAGCTGTTTTGCACCTGTCTTAACGTAACCCTGAGAATGTACTTGTTATTATTACACTGACAGCACAACCTTTGTTTCTGTAGCCACTAACGACTGGGAGTGAAGAGATGGAGGTTATTTTGACCTTATGCTGTACAAATGCTTACTGTTTTAAAAAGGACACTCCAAGCTTTTGCAGAACAGATAATAAGTGCAAACAGAGGAGCCTGCAAGAACGAGATGTGCTGACCTTCAAAGATATGATTAAACAAAGGAACTGTTTTTCCACGCAGCTGCACTTATTGACGTATGTGTTTGTTTTACGGGAAGAAACTTGTCTCGCGCTCCCCCCCCCCCCCCTTAGGACAAGTTTCACAATGTGGGTAGGGCTTTGTTCTAATAAAAAGAGTGAGCATGCGCAACAGTCCTTAGTGCTTTCAGTAGTACTACGTGTACGGACTGTTTGCACTCCTCGCGAGCTAAATTTGACTTTCTGTCTCACTGGTGTTTTTTGACTCTGTTTGTCTTGTTAAAGGTTTTAAGAATGTTTGGAGGAGAAAATACCCAACAACTGTTGACCATAAAATTTTATTACAGAGATTAGAGCATGCCATAGGTAGTAAAGGCACTGCGCTGCGGTGGTTTGAATCATATTTGTCTAATAGATTACAATTTGTTCATGTAAATGGGGAATCTTCTTCACAGACTAAAGTTAATTATGGAGTTCCACAAGGTTCTGTGCTAGGACCAATTTTATTCACTTTATACATGCTTCCCTTAGGCAGTATTATTAGACGGTATTGCTTAAATTTTCATTGTTACGCAGATGATACCCAGCTTTATCTATCCATGAAGCCAGAGGACACACACCAATTAGCTAAACTGCAGGATTGTCTTACAGACATAAAGACATGGATGACCTCTAATTTCCTGCTTTTAAACTCAGATAAAACTGAAGTTATTGTACTTGGCCCCACAAATCTTAGAAACATGGTGTCTAACCAGATCCTTACTCTGGATGGCATTACCCTGACCTCTAGTAATACTGTGAGAAATCTTGGAGTCATTTTTGATCAGGATATGTCATTCAAAGCGCATATTAAACAAATATGTAGGACTGCTTTTTTGCATTTACGCAATATCTCTAAAATCAGAAAGGTCTTGTCTCAGAGTGATGCTGAAAAACTAATTCATGCATTTATTTCCTCTAGGCTGGACTATTGTAATTCATTATTATCAGGTTGTCCTAAAAGTTCCCTAAAAAGCCTTCAGTTAATTCAAAATGCTGCAGCTAGAGTACTGACGGGGACTAGAAGGAGAGAGCATATCTCACCCATATTGGCCTCTCTTCATTGGCTTCCTGTTAATTCTAGAATAGAATTTAAAATTCTTCTTCTTACTTATAAGGTTTTGAATAATCAGGTCCCATCTTATCTTAGGGACCTCGTAGTACCATATCACCCCAATAGAGCGCTTCGCTCTCAGACTGCAGGCTTACTTGTAGTTCCTAGGGTTTGTAAGAGTAGAATGGGAGGCAGAGCCTTCAGCTTTCAGGCTCCTCTCCTGTGGAACCAGCTCCCAATTCAGATCAGGGAGACAGACACCCTCTCTACTTTTAAGATTAGGCTTAAAACTTTCCTTTTTGCTAAAGCTTATAGTTAGGGCTGGATCAGGTGACCCTGAACCATCCCTTAGTTATGCTGCTATAGACGTAGACTGCTGGGGGGTTCCCATGATGCACTGTTTCTTTCTCTTTTTGCTCTGTATGCACCACTCTGCATTTAATCATTAGTGATTGATCTCTGCTCCCCTCCACAGCATGTCTTTTTCCTGGTTCTCTCCCTCAGGCCCAACCAGTCCCAGCAGAAGACTGCCCCTCCCTGAGCCTGGTTCTGCTGGAGGTTTCTTCCTGTTAAAAGGGAGTTTTTCCTTCCCACTGTAGCCAAGTGCTTGCTCACAGGGGGGTCGTTTTGACCGTTGGGGTTTTACATAATTATTGTATGGCCTTGCCTTACAATATAAAGCGCCTTGGGGCAACTGTTTGTTGTGATTTGGCGCTATATAAAAAAATTGATTGATTGATTGATTGTGATGAGCCAAACAGAACTGTTTTAGATCACAGCCCCTCCGCGGGGTGCAAACCCTCCCGCAGCCGGCGAAAAAATATCCGCCTTTTTTTCCCTTCCGCGTTGAAACCGGAAGTGAGCTTACAAGCACGCTCATTGGTCGGTTGTGGTTGAACCAACGGTTGGGCGTATAGCCACTCCGATTAGTTAAACCTAACAGCTAACATGAGCTTATCAAGCCGGCTGCAGCACCGTTTATCATAGCTAACAATATAGTTGGTTCTGTTCTGTTTGGGAAGCTAATGTTAATACACACTTTTGTTTACATTTGTTGTTATATGTATTTGTTAATACCATTATTGCAGGGTTAAACTACGCTGTTGTACTTTATACGCTAGTTACTGGCTTTGTTTAACCTTGTTGGCTACCAAGGTACAGTTGGCTAATTAACGGCTAAATTAACAGTAGCTCATCTAGCTATAGATAACTTACTTTAGTGATTTACACTTTTATTTTACATGGTGTAGATTTTTAATGGTTTTCAGTTTATGCATTCTTTAATAGGTATCAACAGATAGTATCTAAGTTTGGGGTTTCCATTTGTTGTCTGTTGTGATTTGGCGCTATATAAATGAAAATAAAAAGCTAACTCCTATAATATTATGTAGTAACTATATTTCTTGTATATGCTGTTTATTACCCTGATTCTGTTATTATCACTTATATATATATATATGCTGCCCATTTTCTTCAGCCGCTTAGGTGGGTAAGGAGCAGAGGCGGATGCTGGTCTTTCAAGGAGGGGAAGCTCAATTTCGGCCTACATCATAAAATGTGTCGGTTTATTTATATGTAAATTCTACCCTCTGTTCCTTTTCAAGAAAATGATCTGTGACCCTGTCGTACCAACAAGGCGTCTTTTCCAGGGACTTGACTAGTGTCCTCTCAATGGCCAGCAGAGCTAGGCTGCTTAAACGGCCTTGGCCCATGGTGTTGCGGGTGTAAGACTTGAGCCGCTTTAAACAGGAGAAGCTCCTCTCTACACCTGCAGATGTAGCTCCAATCGTTGCCACTAATGACAATAGTTTGTACACCTGAGGCATTGCACTGTCCAACTCCATGAGACAGAACCAGATTCAGTCTGTGTGCATAGCAATACACAAACATTGCACTGGGGCTATTGCTTTAACTTTGGCCTGCAAACCATTGAAAGCTGAAGCCATGACAGCAGCTCCATCATAGGTTTGTGCCACAAGTTTCTCCCTGAAATTGTAGCCCTGCATGTTCTCATTCAAGACTTCAAAAACAGACTGAGCATCTCTTCCCCCAGAAACATCAAAAAATCCAATAAAGCGCTCCTGAATTTTACCTGCCCTATCCACATAGCAAACAATGACAGAGAGTTGAGCATGGCAAGCTATATCAGTTGTTTCATCCACCTGCCATGCAAAAAAGGGAGCAGCCTGGATTTCATCCTTGATATCATCAAAAACAGTGGCTGAAAGAGCAGAGATCAAGTCATTTTGGATTGCATGGGACATACCAGAAAACACAGCTGATGACTGGAATTGTGTGGCCAGGACAGAGTCACAGTTAGCTAATGTTTCATTAAACTCCCTGTAATTCCCCTTGTTGGATGATTCAACACTCTCATCATGTCCCCTAAATGACAGCTCCTGACGGCCAAGCAAGGAAGTCACATCAATAAGGCCGTTTAGGAAAGCTCTGTTTTGTTTAACTGCTTCATTATGTTTTGCCACTTGAATGCGAGCGCCTTCATTGATTGCATGCTGACTCTGCCCAGGCAACTTAACCTTGCACATGCACTCACATGTTCATTGCTTTTTTCATGCCTTTTGTATGCCCTGTCAAAGTTGGACAGATCCCCAAAACCCACTTTTGACCAGACAACACAACCCTGAGATGGTTTCATCAAGAGGCATGGCCAACAGTACGTTTTATTTGTTACAGCACTTCCAGTCAGCCAGCTCACTTTGTCATACCAGGACAGCTGAAAAGACCTGTTACTTTTCCCCACCTTTTGCAGCTCGTTAGCTGGGACTGGCGTGAGGCTAGTGTGAAGTGTGTCCGCCTGTGAGTGCTTTGTGATGGTGGAGGGGCTCAGCAGCACCCGCTGCTCGGTAGGGACAGAAACTGCGATAGAAGTCAGAAAGAGTGATAGAAGTCAGTCTCCAAACAGAAGCAGCTACAAAAAAACCCCACCAGAAATAGAAGCTCAATTTGTCGCTAGTCGTTTTTAACAAAGAAAATGCCGCTAAGAGGATTAGGAAAGTCTCCGGTTCAACTCAGAACAGAATGAAAATTTAAAAAATGCTCCCACAGATGTTTACACCAAAAGATCGCTGATTTGCTCGTTTCGCTGTCAATCAAAAAGGGATTCAGCCTCAGACAGATCCTCCAATCATCATGCAGAAGCTGAGCGTCCGGGCCAGCCGAGGCCAGCCCACTGCCCCATAGACCCCCAGACACGCTGAGCGTCCGATGGGCGGGACAAAGCCCAGCATTTATCCAATGACTCGTCTCGTTTCGCTGCACTCTTTGCTTCGCTATTGAACTCTGTGGACGCTGAGCGTCCACACTGTTTAAAGCACTGTGAAGCTGCGGGAATGAGTGAGAGGAAAGCTGTGTCGTTACCAGTGATAAGAAGCTGATTCTGAACAAAAGTTGAGCGCGTTGTAGCGCATATTTAGTCAATGACGTACACACAACAGTATATATTTGATCACTTATTTTTTGACATTTTAGGGGAATCTGAGCTTCCCTTGCAGTCTTAGAGCAATCGCCTTTGGTAGGGAGAGTTCGCATGGGATATAAAAGCTTTTCAACCTACCATCCCTGGTTCTCAAGACCAGGCACCTACAGTAGTGTTCAGAATAATAGCAGTGCTATGTGACTAAAAAGATTAATCCAGGTTTTGAGTATATTTCTTATTGTTACATGGGAAACAAGGTACCAGTAGATTCAGTAGATTCTCACAAATCCAACAAGACCAAGCATTCATGATATACACACTCTTAAGGCTATGAAATTGGGCTATTACTAAAAAAAAAAAGTAGAAAAGGAGGTGTTCACAATAATAGTAGCATCTGCTGTTGACGCTACAAACTCAAAACAGTTATGTTCAAACTGCTTTTTTAGCAATCCTGTGAATCACTAAACTAGTTTTTAGTTGTATAACCACAGTTTTTCATGATTTCTTCATATCTGCGAGGCATTAATTTTGTTTGTTTGGAACCAAGATTTTGCTTGTTTACTAGTGTGCTTGGGGTCATTGTCTTGTTGAAACACCCATTTCAAGGGCATGTCCTCTTCAGCATAAGGCAACATGACCTCTTCAAGTATTTTGACATATCCAAACTGATCCATGATACCTGGTATGCGATATATAGGCCCAACACCATAGTAGGAGAAACATGCCCATATCATGATGCTTGCACCACCATGCTTCACTGTCTTCACTGTGAACTGTGGCTTGAATTCAGAGTTTGGGGGTCGTCTCACAAACTGTCTGCGGCCCGTGGACCCAAAGAGAACAATTTTACTCTCATCAGTCCACAAAATATTCCTCCATTTCTCTTTAGGCCAGTTGATGTGTTCTTTGGCAAATTGTAACCTCTTCTGCACGTCTTTTATTTAACAGAGGGATTTTGCGGGGGATTCTTGTAAATAAATTAGCTTCACACAGGCGTCTTCTAGCTGTCACAGCACTTACAGGTAACTCCAGACTGTCTTTGATCATCCTGGAGCTGATCAATGGGTGAGCCTTTGCCATTCTGGTTATTCTTCTATCCATTTTGATGGTTGTTTTCCGTTTTCTTCCACGTGTCTCTGTTTTTTTTTTTTTTTTCTTCCATTTTAAAGCATTGGAGATCATTGTAGATGAACAGCCTATATTTTTTTGCACATGCGTATAAGTTTTCCCCTCTCCAATCAACTTTTTAATCAAACTACGCTGTTCTTCTGAACAATGTCTTGAAGGTCCTATTTTCCTCAGGCTTTCAAAGAGAAAAGCATGTTCAACAGGTGCTGGCTTCATCCTTAAATAGGGGACACCTGATTCACACCTGTTTGTTCCACAAAATTGACGAACTCACTGACTGAATGCCACACTACTATTATTGTGAACACCCCCTTTTCTACTTTTTTTTTTAACTAATATCCCTATTTCATAGCCTTAAGAGTGGGCATATCATGAATGCTTGGTCTTGTTGGATTTGTGAGAATCTACTGAATCCACTGGTACCTTGTTTCCCATGTAACAATAAGAAATATACTCAAAACCTGGATTAATCTTTTTAGTCACATAGCACTACTATTATTCTGAATACTACTGTAAGTGGCTCTACTCTACTTTTCTTTTTTTTACATATTAGATATACTTTAGTATACACTAGTAGAGTTCAACCTTAGAATTGGGATGTATTATAGAAGACATACCTTACTGTATTTTCATGCTCTGTTTGAACTGTTACCATCACGTAGACACTACGAATCCATTAAAGCAAAGACAAGCAGATTTAAGAGTAGATTTTATCCATCAGCAATAGTTAAACTCAATACAGCTAGTGTGTAGGGGAAATGCAGTAATGGGAATTGTGCAATCAGTATCAATGTATGTATGTGAGTTTGTGCTTATATTGAACTGCTTTTATTTTTCTATTTTAAATTACTTATTTATACTTTTATGCACTGATCAGATGGCTTTTCCCAATTTTGTTGTACTTTTGACAATGACAATAAAGTCAAATCTCATAATCAGGAAATTAATTCAACAATCAACCACTCATCTGCACTTCGCATAATAAGAACATGAGTGAGAATAATTAGAATTCAGACAATATTAGCAGAACCAAAATAAGGCTACTTGTCTGTTCTGTGATCAGTGATTTAGTAGGCTGCAGGCTGAATAAACAAACAAACAAACAAAAAATCTTAAACTTGTTATATGGCTGGGGGGGCCTGGCTGCCGGTTTGTTTCTGTTTTTTGGTTTTCCTCCCAGGTGGCGTGCGTTTGGGACTGAGTGGCTGTGTTGCTGAGGCTGTCAGGACCTCACCCTGATCACCTGCGACTCGTCAGGACTCACAGCTGTGGTGCATCTGGATGGATTGGAACATGTTGGCATTTAAGACTGGAGTGCACAGTTGCGGCCACCTGGGGGGTGTCGGCGGGGTCCTTGGGTCCGAAACAACTTCTGGCTCCGGACCGTTAGCGCTGCTGGGAGCGCACCACGCCAGGCCGCACCTTTTGTTATTATATTATCACTGTTATGTATTAAATTCAGTTATCCTTTGAACCGTGCTCTGCTTATTTCATACTGGGTCCTTCAAACGCTGGTCGGTTCTCCGAGCTGCGTCCGACACATAACAGTAGTCTCTGGCCAAACATCACGGACCCAGCGGTAGCAGAGACGGTAACGCGCCGGGAAGGCGGCAGCAGACGTTCAGTGGTTATCCGGATCAGTTGCGGGGCTCTCCGCCCGGAAGGTGCGTGTTTGAGAACCCATTACTGGATACTGATTTGTGCTCTCTTGCAGCCGTGTTCCTGTGTTTGTGCCTTATCCGTGGGTCGTGGTGGAGTGTGACTGGCGACGGCTTCGCGTCACACTCCGACCAGATAAGAGGTTTAAACGGGAGCTGCAAGAGTGCGTTTGTAATGGGTTCACGCGCACGGCGGACCTCTGTTAGCACGGGTCGCTGGGCTTCCTGTGTTACAGTCGTAGCCCCGTTTCCCCGGACAAAGGTAACTACTGCGTCTGTTGTATCAGCTCCGGCGTTATTTAGTTGAGCACATTTTGGTTGTGTGTTGCACACAGCTGCGCACATAAAGGCAGCTCGTTTGTTTTTTTCTGTCGCCAAAGGGGTTTTTTCATTTTTTAGCACTCTGGCTCCCCCTAGTGGTGACTGAATCACGTTACCGTCAAGCTCTTGAGTAGGAACAGGTGTGTTCCATTTGGTTGAGCTTGACGGTATAACTCACTGATTTGTTTTGTTAGTTCATTTTGTGTGGGTGGTTTTTGAGTTGGTTTTGTGTGGGATTTTATTTTTTGTTGTCCACTATTTGTCTGGGGTTGTGACCCTGCAGCCTGTCTGAAAAAGGACAAAAACAAAAAAACAAAAAAGGGACCCAAACAACTGTGTGTTGGTCTGTTTGTTTTTTCTTTTGTTTCTTTTTGTTTCACATCCCCAGGGTTAGATGGAACGGTCCCCTGGGGGGTGATGGGGTGGTACTTGGGTTGTTTTTTCTCTTTGTTTTTTGTTATGCCCTCTCTTCTCCTCTGACTCCAGCCGGGTGTGCCGTGGTGTCGGCATTGCTGGAGGGGTGCAGTTGGGTTGTGCTGGGCGTTTCCCAGGTAGCCTCTGCACCCGGGAGGGGAGGGGGGGGTTTGGGGTATCTTTTTGTTCCCCCCCCCCCTGTTTCCGCCCTCAGGGTTTGACTGTGGTGTCCTCTGGGGGGGAAAGGGCTGTAGGCCCATCTAGCCATGGACGGCCGGGGCTGGGTCCATTGGTCATGAGGGGAGGCGTCTCCTGGGGTTGACGAGTGGTCCTCTGGGAGGCGCTGGTAGTCCCCGTGGGTGACGTTGGATCCCAGAGGGACCTTGGTCGTGGTTATTACTCCTGGAGCTGGCGGGAGGCCCTCTGGGGGGTGTTGGTCCCTGCATGTCGTTTGGGGGGGAGGAGGGGGGGTATTTTAGCATTTTTGTTTGTAAACTCAAGTTTGGGCTTTTCTTTTCTCCCCTTCCCTGGGGTTTGATGGGACGGTTCCCTGGGGAGGGGGGGGGTGTTTTGGTTGTTTGTGTTTTGTTTTATGACTAATTACACATGTTTGGATAAAGGCTGACCGCACAGGTGTAAGAACTCCTGGCCACACCTGTGCTAAGAGACTGTCAGAAACAAGGGCAAAGATGCAGCCAGTTCAACCAGTCTGTTGGAGGATGAACGCAGACGCGGTTTCCAGCCATGGTCCCTGGAGGGGGGTGTTTCTCCTGGGCCAGGTGTGTGTGGTCGCCGGGAGGCTTCCCGTGAGGGTGGGGTACTGTTATATGGCTGGGGGGGCCTGGCTGCCGGTTTGTTTCTGTTTTTTGGTTTTCCTCCCAGGTGGCGTGCGTTTGGGACTGAGTGGCTGTGTTGCTGAGGCTGTCAGGACCTCACCCTGATCACCTGCGACTCGTCAGGACTCACAGCTGTGGTGCATCTGGATGGATTGGAACATGTTGGCATTTAAGACTGGAGTGCACAGTGTGTATTTGCCAGAGACTCGACCTTGTGACCAGACGGGTGAGATCGTCGTCTCGGGAGCCATCTCATCAACAGCGGATGCTGAGAACGTCCAGGTTTGATGCACAGTCTATGAAAGAGGAGGGGGTGAGGTTTCACGCTCGTCAGCACACTTCCTGAGGTACGTTAGGTTTTGTGACTAACATTTATACAGTCAGTAAATGTGGTGTCCCTCACACCTTATTGTATTGAGCTGTATGTTAGTCATGTATCAGCTTTCACTGCAGTGGAGTTTTGTGAACTGATTGTTCCATGCCTGCAGGTTGGGAAGCTGATCAGTAATCAAGCCAGGAAGTGTTTGCTGTTTGTACACCTTTAAGTGTTCTGTGTGTAGAGTGTGGACTCACATAATGGTTCCTTCTTTCACAGACTCGGTAGTTGCGGCCACCTGGGGGGTGTCGGCGGGGTCCTTGGGTCCGAAACAACTTCTGGCTCCGGACCGTTAGCGCTGCTGGGAGCGCACCACGCCAGGCCGCACCTTTTGTTATTATATTATCACTGTTATGTATTAAATTCAGTTAGCCTTTGAACCGTGCTCTGCTTATTTCATACTGGGTCCTTCAAACGCTGGTCGGTTCTCCGAGCTGCGTCCGACACATAACAAAACTAATGCAACTGTATATTCAGAACACCTAAGGCTTGGCAAAAAATCTCAGATGTGAACCATAAACAAAGCGTCTGCCAGTGACAACTTCATGGTTATCAAAGTCAATTTAAAAAATAACCTGTATGAACTGTGGTACTCAGGGTTTTAGACAAATGAAGAATATTAGAAATTCAAGAGCATTTCCATTGAGGAGCAAACAGTCTCTTGGAGCTGTTTTAAATTTGCACCTAACAAATGAAGAGGTCAAAAGAAAGCACTTTTTGGAGTTCATCAGAGCTGAGTAGAAGTGAATCCCAATTTAAAATAGTAGAATAGGTTGTAATGAGTTCAAAGGGCTGCTATTAAACTGGATGGAGAGGTGAGTGACCTGTTTGTTTGCATGCACACAAGGTTCATTAGTGACCCGAAATGGACTTTTTCCAGGTGTTAGCCCTGTGATGGCTGAGAAGCTCTTTGGGTTTACAGCCCCTGTGACCCCCAGCAGGATGAAACCTATCAGACAGCATAACAACCCAAAATCCCAAATCAAGCCTCGACTTGAAACATCAAAATGGGAGGGGGTGTGTGATAAAATTTACAGCTGTGCGCTAGTCTGAAATGTTATCTTGCCAGCTGCGTTTCCTTTTTTCCAGCTGTATTTTGTTTATTCTTTGGTACAAACTACTTCTTTCAGATTGAAACAGCACATCAGAAACAATGAAAAATGGATCATGATGATGACAAAATTGTTAAACTCATATGCAGTTTTGTCAAATATGAGGCTCTGCTGACAAGTTCTTCCTCCAATGCAGTTATTTCAATAACAAGCAAGACATCGAAGTGAAACTGTTACGACTGCCGTTACATGAAGAATCCAAAAAATCCAGGCAGCTGCAAAACAGGAGGTAAAGTGAAATCACTGGTGGATACAAAGTGCAAAACAGTCCAACAACCCACATGGGAACAATGAGGGGAAAAAGGGAGTAAAAACTGAAACAAGACAGAGAGCTAATCTGCAAAAACCACTAAGGGGGCAATGACAGAAATGAACAAAACTCAGAACTCAATACAATGACTAAACTGCAGGTGACAAGATCCTCAAGGTACTGACAATCACAAGCCACATGAGACACCAACGCCAAAGAAACTGCAAACACACAAGGAAAAGGTGAGGCTTAAATACACCCTAGAGGTGATCACACAAATGGATGACAGGTGAGGGTAATTACAAATCGACAACAGCTGGGGGAGAGACATAGGAAGAAGTTAACAAAAACATACCAGCAAACCAAGGCCACTAAAATAAAACAGGATGAACTAACTACAATCAATATAGAAACAAAACCATGATCCCCCCCAAAAAAAAACAAATGAAAAAATAAAACCAGACTACAATAACTTAGGGAACTAAACTAAACTGCATAACAGTAAAATAATTATCAAAGACAGACAAGGATGAAGACAGTCACACAGACAAGAAAAACGAAAGGTAAGGTGCAAGCCTTTCAGTGAAAAACCTGAGTAAACCACACAGACTTGAAAGGTCTGGGGAAGAAAAGAAAAATAAACATAAAATTTAACAGAATGAAAGAGGTATGTCCAGAGCCCAAATTAAAAAAAGAAAAAATATATAAGAATGTAGCATCAAAAAAGAGACTGTATATCTATCTTTCTATAGAGAGAGAGAGGTATGCACAAAACTGTGGATATTTCAGTGGCAGTGCATATTGCACATTAAACAAATATTGCACTCATTTCACGTGTGTCATGTGACCTGGCTATTTGGTTCCAGTGGCATTCAAAGCTCTAACAGTAGTTGGGTAGAAACTGTCTTTCAATCCTTTTGTACTTGTTTTATTGGCCCTGTACTGCCTGACGACAGTAGCTCAAACAGAGTGGCCAGGGTGGGATGAGTCCTTTAGGACGTTGTTGGCATTCCTGAGACTGTAAGAGCCATGAAGGTCCTCCAGTGTGGGTAGAGCGTACCCAATAATCTTCTCTGCCATTTTGTAACCCTCTGAAGCTCTTTACAGTTTGCCCCCGTGCAGCTGGCAGACCACATACAGAGGGAATATGTGAGGATGCTCTCCATGGTAGAGCGGTAAAAAGACACGAGCAACCTCTGGTTTATGTTATTTTTCCTGAGAATTCTCAGAAAGTGGAGTCTTTGCTGTGCCTTCTTTACCAAATATAGTGAGGAAAATAAGTATTTGAACACCCTGTGGTTTTGCAAGTTCTCCCACTTAGAAATCATGGAGGGGTCTGAAATTTTCATCTTAGGTGTATGTCCACTGTGAGAGACATAATCTAAAAAAAATCCAGAAATCACAATGTATGATTTTTTAATAATTTATTTGTATGTTACTGCTGAAAATAAGTATTTGAACACCTACCAACCAGCAAGAATTCTGGCTCACACAGACCTGTTCATTTTTCTTTAAGAAGCCCTCTTATTCTGCACTCTTTACCTGTATTAATTGCACCTGTTTGAACTTGTTACCTGTATAAAAGACATCTGTTCACACACTCAATCAATCACACTCCAACCTGTCCACCATAACCAAGACCAAAGAGCTGTCTAAGGACACCATGGACAAAACTGTATACCTGCACAAGGCTGGGATGGACTACAGGACAACAGGCAAGCAGCTTGGTAGAAGACAACAACTGTTATAATTATTTATTAGAAAGTGGAAGAAAAACAAGATGCCTGTCAATCTCCCTTGGTCAGGGATTCCATGCAAGATCTCACTTTGTGGGGTAAGGATGATTCTGAGAAAGCTCAGAATTACACAGGAGGACCTAGTCAATGACCTGAAGAGAGCTGGGACCACAGTCACAAAGATTACATTAGTAACACATGATGCTGTCATGGTTTAAAATCCTGCAGGGCAGCTAGATCCCCCTGCTAAAGCCAGCACATGTCCAGGCCTGTCTGAAGTTCACCAGTGACCATCTGGATGATCCAGAGGAGGTATGGGAGAAGGTCATGTGGTCAGATGAGACCAAAATAGAGCTTTTTGGAATCAACTCCACTTACCATGTTTAGAGGATGAGAACAACCCCAAGAAAACCATCCCAGCCGTGAAGCATGGGGGTGGAAACATCATACTCTGGGGGTGGTCGTCTGCAGACAGACACCCTCTCTACTTTTAAGATTAGGCTTAAAACTTTCCTTTTTGCTAAAGCTTATAGTTAGGGCTGGATCGGGTGACCCTGAACCATCCCTTAGTTATGCTGCTATAGACGTAGACTGCTGGGGGGTTCCCATTATGCACTGTTTCTTTCTCTTTTTGCTCTGTATGCACCACTCTGATTTTAATCATTAGTGATCGATCTCTGCTCCCCTCCACAGCATGTCTTTTTCCTGGTTCTCTCCCTCAGCCCCAACCAGTCCCAGCCCCTCCCTGAGCCTGGTTCTGCTGGAGGTTCTTCCTGTTAAAAGGGAGTTTTTTCCTTCCCACTGTAGCCAAGTGCTTGCTCACAGGGGGTCGTTTTGACCGTTGGGGTTTTACATAATTATTGTATGGCCTTGCCTTACAATATAAAGCGCCTTGGGGCAACTGTTTGTTGTGATTTGGCAACTAAGGGCAACTAAGGGCAACTAAGGAGGGGCTCCGTAAGAAGCATTTCAAGGTCCTGGAGTGGCCTGGCCAGTCTCCAGACCTGAACTCAATAGAAAATCTTTGGAGGGAGCTGAAACTCCAAACCTGAAAGATCTAGAGAAGATCTGTATGGAGGAGTGGACCAAAATCCCTGCTGCAGTGTGTGTAAACCTGGTGAAAAACTACAGGAAACATTTGGCCTCTGTAATTGCAAACAAAGGCTACTGTACCAAATATTAACATTGATTTTCACAGGTGTTCAAATACTTATTTGCAGCAGTAACATACAAATAATAAGTCCCTTCGGCTGCTCCCTTGTTTGCACTCGGGGTCGCCACAGCAAATCCAAGGTGGATCTGCATGTTGAATTGGCACAGGTTTTACACCGGATGCCCTTCCTGATGCAACTCCACATTACATGGAGAACATACAAATAAATTATAAAAAAATCATACATTGTGATTTCCGGATTTTTTTTTTAGATTATGTCTCTCACAGTGGACATGCACCTAAGATGAAAATTTCAGACCCCTCCATGATTTCTAATTGGGAGAACTTGCAAAACCGCAGGGTGTTCAAATACTTATTCTCCTCACTGTATGTGATGTTCCTGTCCCAGGTCAGTTTCTCATCTATGTGGACTCCCAGGAAAGGGAAGTCCCTGACCCTTTCCACACAGGTCCCCCAATGATAATGGGCTGAATGTGTTTTGTTTCTCCTTAAGTCTATGATTAGCGCCTTGGTTTTGGATATGTTCAGGAGCAGGAGATTTTCTCTACACCACACCATCAGCCATTCCACCTCATCCTGGTAGGTGGAATCATCACCTCCATTGATACTGCCTGACACTGTGGTGTCATCTGCATACTTAATGAAGGTGTTGCTGGTGTGAATAAGGGTGCAGTCAGAGGTGTAGAGGGTGAAGAGTAGTGGGCTCAGCATGCAGCTTTGAGGGGAACAGGTGCTGAGTGTGAGAGCTGTGGATATGTGGGGGCCAATCCTGACTCTCTGTGAGCGATCTGATAGAAAGTCCTTAATCCAAAAACATGTGGAATGTGGTAGACTGAGGTTCAGCAGTTTCCTCACGAGGCCATGTGGGAGGATGGTGTTGAATGCTGAACTATAATCCACAAAAAGAAGATGGGCGTAGTTGCCCTGTTGCTCCAGGTGGGTCAGCCTGGTGTGGAGGGCAGCAGCAACAGTCCATTGGTATGGGTCTTGAGTGGGGGTTATGAATGACATGATGTGACTTCTAACCAGTTTTTCAAAACACTTCATCACCACCGGTGTGAGTGCAATAGGCCAGTAGTCATTGACACTGGTATGGGGGATTTCTTGGGTAGGGAGTCTATGGTGAGGGTCTTCAGACATGATGGGACAGCAGACTGTGTTAGGGACTTGTTGAAGATTTTGGTGAAAATCCCAGCAAGCTGGTCTGCACAGTCTTTCAGCACCCATCCGGAGACGCCATCAAGGCCTATTGTTCTGCGTGGGTTGACATCACTCAGTGTGTGCCTCACCTCATGCCCCCCCACTGTGAAGTTGCTCCCAACTACTGGCCACGATGTGGCTGCTCCTGGTGCCACAGTCTCAAAGCAAGCAAAGAAGTGATTTAACTCTTCTGCCAATGCGGCGTCACCTTTAGTAGCTCTGATGCCGTGTTTGTAGTTGTTGAGGTGCTGGATCAGCATCCATGCCTGCCTGTTGTTGTTGCTGTCCAGGTGGTCGTCGATCCTTGTCCTAAAATCCTCCTTGGCCTTCCCGATGCCTCTCTTCAGGTTGGCATGGGCTGTGCTGTAGAGAGCCCTATCACCAGCTTTGAAGGCAGCATTTCTTTCCTTTAGCAGCTGCTCCACCTCCCTGGTTATCCAGGGTTTCTGTTTGGGGTAGACCTGGATGCGTTTCTCCATTGTGACCGTATCTACACATTTAACACAGTACAGTGTGTGTAAACACATCCAGGTCCTTTTCCTCAACGATGAGGACCCGGATGTGTTTACATCTGGGTTCTCATGGTGCCTGTTTGGTTGATCTCTATTCTCGAACCATTGGTCTAGAAGTTTGATGAAACTGGCCTCAAATTCACACAATCCTGTCAGTGCTGTTGAAGCAGCCCTGCAGCTGTTGAGAAGCACCATCTGGCCATGTTTTGACCATATTAATGGTGGTGGATTTCCAGAAGTTGGTATATGCATGGATACGTTGCGAGATGTGGCCTGACTTGTCTATATGTGGTGCTGGTCTGGCCCTGTAGCCTTGCTTATTATTTGCATTATCATCTTGAAAAATGATTTCATCATCCCCAAACATCCTTTCAATTGATGGGATAAGAAAAGTATCCAAAATATCAACGTAAACTTGTGCATTTATTGATGATGTAATGACAGCCATCTCCCCAGTGCCTTTACCTGACATGCAGCCCCATATCATCAATGACTGTGGAAATTTACATGTTCTCTTCAGGCAGTCATCTTTATAAATCTCATTGGAACGGCACCAAACAAAAGTTCCAGCATCATCACCTTGCCCAATGCAGATTCGAGATTCATCACTGAATATGACTTTCATCCAGTCATCCACAGTCCATGATTGCTTTTCCTTAGCCCATTGTAACCTTGTTTTTTCTGTTTAGGTGTTAATGATGGCTTTCGTTTAGCTTTTCTGTATGTACATCCCATTTCCTTTAGGCGGTTTCTTACAGTTCGGTCACAGACGTTGACTCCAGTTTCCTCCCATTCGTTCCTCATTTATTTTGTTGTGCATTTTCAATTTTTGAGACATATTGCTTTAAGTTTTCTGTCTTGACGCTTTGATGTCTTCCTTGGTCTACCAGTATGTTTGCCTTTAATAACCTTCCCATGTTGTTTGTATTTGGTCCAGAGTTTAGACACAGCTGACTGTGAACAACCAACATCTTTTGCAACATTGCGTGATGATTTACTCTCTTTTAAGAGTTTGATAATCCTCTCCTTTGTTTCAATTGACATCTCTCGTGTTGGAGCCATGATTCATGTCAGTCCACTTGGTGCAACAGCTCTCCAAGGTGTGATCACTCCTTTTTAGATGCAGACTAACGAGCAGATCTGATTTGATGCAGGTGTTAGTTTTGGGGATGAAAATTTGCAGGGTGATTCCATAATTTATTTGTCAGAATTGAGTGAGTCCATATTTTTCCCTCTGCTTGGTCTAAAAAAGTAACCGTTACTGACTGCCACAATATTTTTTCTTGATTTCTTATAGTGTTTCTTAAAGCCAGAAAGTTGCCATTTGAAATGACTTTAGTTTTGTGCATGTTTGTGATCTGCTTTTTTTCTACAAAATTAAACAACTGAATGAACATCCTCCGAGGCCGGTGATTCCATAATTTTGCCAGGGGTTGTAGAAGATCTGGTCACACAAAAGGAGAAGAGTGGAGGAGCTCACACTCACTCTAGAGGGTGGTATCCAGCTCAGCATCTCCATGTTTCTCTGCGTATGCTGAGCCCTCGGGCCCCCCAAAGGGATAATCTGTCTTTGCAAAGAAACTTGTGATTTATTTTTGGGATGCACACAAAGTGTATAAACACTGCCGGGGAATGGGAGATGTGGCATTGAAATGTCCCTGGATAAATAATAGATTAATCAAACTTCTCAACATGGATCATAAAACAAATGGAATTAATGGAAGACAGTGTGTGAAGTCTTATCCAAAGAGTAACTATATATTATTGCCAGGATATCATTTCCCAGCAGCATCAAATCCATATTTTAGTATTCATGGTCAGATTATATCAATTTTATACTGAGGCGAAGATCAGTTGGTTCTCTGAAATGGATTTTTTAATGTTGAAATAAACACAATACCTAACAGCTTCTGGTTAGTTTTCAGCCTTTAAAAATCTGCTTTATTACACAAAATAATTAACAGGACAGAGTGGGTACTGTTCTCAAACAATCAATGAATGATCAACAATCAATAAAACAAACACTGTTTTCAGATGCACAATTCTGAGCTTGGAGATCATGCAACAATTTCAAGTAAGGAGCACAAATTTTATTAAAAACAAACACATAAGTCCTGTCCAAATACCTATGGACTATATTTGGACAACAACGTTAATTAATTTGTTTGTTCTTCATGCCACCAAAAACTCATTTGCATGTACAGTCTACATATCATTCAAAAGACGTATTTGCTCTGTCACAGAGTGGAGAACAACCCGCTGTCGCCGACCGAACGGTCCCCCTTACAAATCGGTCCGCCCTCCCTTCACTTCATATGTGTCATTTCGGAGCTCAGCAGAGTCATTTCTAAGCATCATCACCAGTGATTCACTGATTATCACTTGGTTTCTGCTTAAAACTGCACTCCAGTCATCATCTATTTCAGCGACAGATATCTGAAGCTTTTGTACAACAATCATTTCCACATAAATTAAGCATTATTTTGTGATAAAAGATGGCGGACCGATCAGAGTGCCACAGCTGCAGCTGCACCTCCATCATTTCAGAGCCTCAGTAATGACTCACTGATCTTGTTTCTGCTTAAAACTGACTTTAGAATGATTTAAGAGGTTTTAATTAATACATTTGATCGCTTTGGGTGGAGAGAGTCCGTCTCACACATGCTGCTGTGGTCCCAAATGACGCATGGGTAGTGAAGGCAGGGTGGACCAATTTTTAGGGGGTGGGGGGCGTTCGGTCTGCGACACCGGAAATTAAAAAAGTTCAGTAGAAGTGTAATTACACTGAATGCGAGACTGAGACAGTCCTCAGAGAAGTGGGGAAACAGAATTATGTTTCATTTGGTGGTCTCGGTTCATGGTCATGCTCATGGCGCTGGTAATAAGGACAGATAGCAGCAGTGGTGTGAGTTTGTTGTAGTGTCTTAACTCTCATTTTGTATCGTATTGTTAATTTTATTAGATCTATGTGCTACGGAAAAAAAATAATGACTCATCAGGGTATGACAAACCTTCTGCTACTCTTTATACTGTTTTGGCACTTTTTGAGTGGACTTGGCGAACCATGGTATGGCTGTGAATTCCTCCTGTTTCTACAGAATAATGCTGTTGGCATCATGGATCTCTTGGCTGCCTTCCTTGCAGAGATCATCCATCCTGAGCTTCCAGTGAAGAATTATGCTCACAGGCTGTGTGGGGTAAGGAAGCGAGGAGAAAAGGTGGTGTGCATCAGAGGCTAAAAAGAGACACAGTGTGTCGGATACCCCCACTTACGATAATCCTAGCCAAAGTCCAGTCACTCCGAAACAAAATCGACGAACTCCATGCAAATGTCAAGATCACGGAGGAGTACAAAGGTGCTTGCATTCTTGGCTTAACAGAGACATGGCTCAAAGAACCTTTAGTCTGATCTGAGCCCTTCCGCCTGGATAGAGACCCCTCTCTGACAGGCAAATCATTAGGGGAAGGAGTTTGTTTCTATGTCATGAAAAACTGCTGTAACACAGTGATTGTTAGGGAGACACTGTGCACACCCGGCATTGAACTACTCTTGGTGTCTCTTCAGCCCTTTTATTTGCCTCGGGAATTCCCACAGTTATTTGTAACAGTTGTTTACGTTCACCCAAGGACTAATGCTGAGGTAGCAACTCAGGCTATAGACAAGACTGTGTGGCAGTTGCAGGCATTGCCCCCTGATGTGCCGATTCTTGTTATGGGTGACTTCAGTCAGTGTCAAACAGGAAAGACGCTATGTAACTTTTCACAATCTGTGACTTGTCTGACCTGTAATGACAAACACCTAGACCTTTCCTTTGGTTCAGTAAGGGGTGGCTATAAATCAGTCTCTCAAGCCCCGCTTGGCTTGTCGGATCATAACACTGTGTATTTACGTCTGTCCTATAAACCAGTCCTATATAAACACAAGTTAAAAAGATACACAACATTGACCCAGGAATTTTATGCTGGCTAAAGGATTTTTAACTGTCAGATCTCAACATGTTAGAGTCAATGATGTTTTATCTGATGCTCTTGTCTCCTCTACTGGTTCACCAAGACCAATAGATATAAGAACTCTTTTATACCCACGGTTACTTGTTTGTTTGTTTGTTTGTTTGTTTTTTTTTAAAACACTGTCACATGAGTGTTTTTAACTGGTTCTATTTATTATGTCCGCTATCTGGTGAGTTTTCATGTCATATTTAAGTTTATGTATGTATGAATGTGTTCTTTCTGCTGGC
The DNA here is from genome assembly GCF_902500255.1 of Thalassophryne amazonica. Classification (NCBI taxonomy): domain Eukaryota; kingdom Metazoa; phylum Chordata; class Actinopteri; order Batrachoidiformes; family Batrachoididae; genus Thalassophryne; species Thalassophryne amazonica. The sequence goes on from NC_047107.1 coordinate 87,598,333, forward strand.
AGCACAACAAGCTGCCCCAGTGAGGATAACAAAGACACCTTAATACCTTGGAATTATGAAAAAACAAAAGCCACTGAATGGGGATAAATAATGGCACTTACAGTTTGTGCACATCACATAGCTATGACCACTGCACCAACAACAAACAAAACATTAATTAAGTCAATAATAATAAAAAGGCTGTTTTACTTCACACATTTATTTGCATTGCAGGTTATGAATGGTACATAATTTATCATTATATCGAAGATCTTTTGGAGCCATTTCTAAAAAATGGCCTGCAGATTCCAAGATCATCAATTGAAGTAATTGTACATAAGTACAAGTTAGTTGGATGTGTCACCACTTTGCCAAAGTATCGTAGAAGACACAAACTGTCACCCTCAGTTGAAAGGAAATTGGTTAGGATGTTCAGGAACAACCCAGGAACCACCAAGGCTCAGGACTGCCATGAACTGGAAACTGCTGGAACACCAGCATCACTGTCCACAGTGAAGTGAGTTTTACATCACCATGGACTGAGAGGGTACCGACCAAAAAAGAAGCTCCTGCTTCAAAATTGACACTTTGAAGTTACTAGACTCAAAGTTGCAGGTCCCCACATGGAAAAGCCACATGCCTTCTGGAGAAATGTTTCATGGTCAGACAAGACCAAGATTGAGCTATTTGGCCACAATGACAAGATGCATGTTTGAAGGATTAAAGGTGAGGCTTTCAAACCGAAGAACACTGTACCAACTGTCAAGCATGGTGGTAGCATCATGCTCTGGAGCTGTTTTGCTGCCAGTGGTACTTGTGCATTGCACAAAGTGGATGGAATAATGAAGAACAAGGACTACCTCCAAATTCTTCAACATCACCTCCAATCAAGAGGTAGACACAAACACACATCAAAGCTGGCTGTGGGTTGGATAAAGCAGGCTAACAGGAAGCTTCTGGAAAGGCCTTCCCAAAGGCCCGACCTCAACCCTATTGAAAATTTGTGGACTTAAAAGTCTGGTGCATGCCAGGAAATCAACCAATTTAAAGGAACTATGCTGATTTTGCCAAGAAGAGTAGTAAAATTTCCAGCCAGAATTATGCCAGAAGCTTGCTGATTGCTACCAAAACCGTCTGGTCAATGTGCAGCTTGCTAACGGAGTGTAGGTGTATGTATGTATTTGAACCTGGATGTATAATTTTGACAATGTGTGAATTGGAGATGATCCAAAATAAATTCAAACTTGTGCACCCAAATGTTGTTTTTTAACATCATTAATGATGTGTGCTGCACAGTCATTCCACCCTGGCAAAAGAACAGTTCAAAGACATCAATAAAAGCTCAAAATTACCATAACATTCATGACCTTGATGAGTAAACTTCTGATCACAGCTCTGTCTCTTGTATGTGTGTGTGTGTGTGTGTGTGTGATTGGTGATTAAAGGTTTGGGTGAGCTGTAAAGCATTCTCAGATTTCAATGTGGGTTGACACGTTCTTATATTTAGGCATAGCTGTTGAGTTCCTTTGGAGAGTTGGTGGTGTGTTTTGTATCAATGTTTGTTTCCCCCCCCCCGTCTGCATATATAGTAATGGTAAATGCTACACTGGCAGAACCATTTATGAACATTAATACACATATATGCATTTTATTCTTGCAGGACAGAAGGTATATAGTGCGTGAGTGAATGTGGTGTGCGTGTGTGACCCCCATCCGCCCTTCCCGATCAGCCTACAACATCCTACTCAAAGCCGACTTCTATCAGGAGGGACCGACCACCAAAACAACACAAAGACAGACAAGAACGAGAGACAAGTGGTGAAAGCAATAACTGTGAAGTGAGACATCGAGGAGACGGGTCCCCGACATAAAACATGCTGTGACAAACCACCACACATGAACAAGCAGTGACAACGACAGTCTGTTGTCTAGTTAGTGAGCATTCATACCCTAATCTAGGACACCAGAGTCTTGAGCCCCTTGAGAGCACCCAAAACCGAATTGTGGTATCAGTGTTTTGTTGCATGATGATTCATTCAGATGTATTTCTCGGCAAAACTGTTAGACAAAATGTTCCTGTGAATGTCTGTGTTCATTCTGCTACTCACTTCTTAATACGATAAAAAAACAGCCCAAAACCAGTTTTCTCAGCTAATTTCAAGACGTTATCTCAAGAAATCTTAAGTGGATTTTCATGTGCTCCATTGGCAATTTTTAAAAACTTGTTTCCAGTTAAAAACTTTGGTTTCTTTTTGTTCGTGGTGGAAAAATAGATCTCCTGGAGCACATTTTGTGTGAAATACGCAGCTCAGTCTCACATATTTTTTTTTGGCCTCCCGTCATGAAATGAGTCAAACTGGGTTTTTTTTAACTCACTGTTACTAACCCTACTCCTCCCCCAACCCTAACCTTAACCATAACCTAATCCTACTCCTTCCCCCCACCCTAACCATAACCCACCCACCCCCCCCACCCCCGCTTCACTTTTAATTTCGTGCAGCCATCACGGAATGAATTAGAATTAATTCGTGCTGCCGTGAGAAAAATGAGGCGCTTTTCGTCATAATATCATGAACCAATAGATTAATGTATATTTTGTGCTGCTGAATCACAACTTGCCGTGACACCAGGTTGGAAATATGACATCAAAGTCACACTGCATGCTGATTGTGTTTTTAAAAAAACAAAAAAGTGGACACCAGGATATAAAATTCTGGTGTTTTCCCTACCAAAAAATGATTAATTAAATCAGAAGATAACTGTGTCAGGTATACTGAGATCACACCTATTGGTCTACTTTCAGTAAAACACCTGTATTGGCACAGTGAGGCTCCAGATTACAAACAACACAGTTGAAGTCTGGACCAGTGGGACTTCATCTAGTAAATATATACTCAACAAAAATATAAACGCAACACTTTTGGTTTTGCTCCCATTTTGTACGAGATGAACTCAAAGATCTAAAACTTTTTCCACATACACAATATCACCATTTCCCTCAAATATTGTTCACAAACCAATCGAAATCTGTGATAGTGAGCACTTCTCCTTTGCTGAGATAATCCATCCCACCTCACAGGTGTGCCATACCAAGATGCTGATTAGACACCATGATTAGTGCACAGGTGTGCCTTAGACTGTCCACAATAAAAGGCCACTCTGAAAGGTGCAGTTTTGTTTTATTGGGGGGGATACCAGTCAGTATCTGGTGTGACCACCATTTGCCTCATGCAGTGCAACACATCTCCTTCGCATCATCCGTGAAGAGAACACCTCTCCAACGTGCCAAACGCCAGCGAATGTGAGCATTTGCCCACTCAAATCAGTTACGACGATGAACTGGAGTCATGTCGAGACCCCGATGAGGACGACGAGCATGCAGATGAGCTTCCCTGAGACGGTTTCTGACAGTTTGTGCAGAAATTCTTTGGTTATGCAAACCGATTGTTTCAGCAGCTGTCCGAGTGGCTGGTCTCAGACGATCTTGGAGGTGAACATGCTGGATGTGGAGGTCCTGGGCTGGTGTGGTTACACGTGGTCTGCGGTTGTGAGGCTGGTTGGATGTACTGCCAAATTCTCTGAAACGCCTTTGGAGACGGCTTATGGTAGAGACATGAACATTCAATACAGGAGCAACAGCTCTGGTTGACATTCCTGCTGTCAGCGTGCCAACTGCATGCTCCCTGAAATCTTGCGACATCTGTGGCATTGTGCTGTGTGATTAAAACTGCACCTTTCAGAGTGGCCTTTTATTGTGGGCAGTCTAAGGCACACCTGTGCACTAATCATGGTGTCTAATCAGCATCTTGGTATGGCACACCTGTGAGGTGGGATGGATTATCTCAGCAAAGGAGAAGTGCTCACTATCACAGATTTAGACTGGTTTGTGAACAATATTTGAGAGAAATGGTGATATTGTGTATGTGGAAAAAGTTTTAGATCTTTGAGTTCATCTCATACAAAATGGGAGCAAAACCAAAAGTGTTGCGTTTATATTTTTGTTGAGTGTATAATTGCATTCACCACTCAATCATAGTGATGGAGGAGAAAGTAATCAGTGCTGCAACACATTCACAGCCATAGAAAATCCTGCCTCATCGATTTGTAATGTGCTGTGAGATGGCTGGAGCTGAAGCTGCCGGGAAAATTAACAGCTACATTATATTATGCAGGTTATCATCATACAGCAAATTAGTGCCTGCAGCTGAACTGGTTCACTTTTTGGCCAAAAGAGTGAGACGCCGGCGGAGAGGAAAACAAGCTGGAGCTCTCGTGCACCTCAGACAAAGGGACATGCGCACGCCTCTACCTGGGATATTTCTCTCCAACGTCTGCTCACTTCACAACAAGATGGATGAGCTGGCACTGCTGATGAAGAAGAACAGAGATTTCTCCTCATCTTGTGTACTGTGCTTCATGGAGACGTGGTTAAATGCACAGACACCGGACTGCGCGCTCCAACTAGAGGGATTCCAACTCCTCCGCGCAGACAGAGACCGAGCACTCTCCGTTGGAAAAACAAGAGGTGGAGGACTCTGCTTCTATATCAACAACGCCTGGTGCTCCGATGTGACTGTGATCTCCCAACACTGCTGTCCCTCTCTGGAATATCTCCTCATAAACTGCAGACCGTTCTACTCTCCACGTGAGTTTAACTCTTTCATTTCATCTGTGTATATTCCACCGAGCGCGAACGTGCACGAGGCCGAGCACGCGCTCGCGGATCAGATTATGAGCGTGAAAAGAGACTTTCCGGACTCTCTTGTTATAATTCTCGGTGATTTTAACAAAGGGAATCTCAGTCAGGAATTACCAAAATACAGTTTGTTAAATGCCCGACCAGAGAAGGGAGCATGTTAGATAATTGTTACACGACAGTGAGTGGCGCCTACCGCGCGGTGGCCCGTGCAGCTTTGGGACTCTCAGATCACGTGATGGTCCACTTGATCCCCGCATACAAACAGAGACTAAAACTATCTAAACCTGTTGTGAGGACATCTAAAGTGTGGAGGAGCTACGTGCGTGCTTGGGCACTACGGATTGGGATATGTTTGAGGCTTCAACAGACTACAGATGACTACACGGACACTGTGACGTCATATATTCATTTCTGTGAAGACAGCATCATCCCACAGCGCACCAGGGTGAGATATAACAATGACAAGCCCTGGTTCACACCTAAACTCCGGCAGCTCCATCAGCAGAAAGAGGTGGCTTTCAGAGGAGACAAAGACAGCTATAGAGGTGCAAAGTACAGATTTAGCAAGGAGGTGGCAAAGGCTAAATCCATTTACAGTTCACATCTGCAGCAAAGGTTCTCTGCCAACAACTCGGCCTCTGTGTGGAGGGGGTTGAAAGAGATCACCAACTACAAGCCCAAAGCACTTCATTCTATTGATGACCTGAAGCTGGCCAATGACCTGAACGTCTTCTATTCACGTTTTGAAGACATGGACTCACACCTCCCCACCCCCCACACAACTGGATATTCAAACACTCTGGACCTCCCCCCTCTCACCGCTGCCCTCCCCCTCCCCCCGTTGCCCTCTCCGTCCAAGAGGAGGACATGAGAAGACGAAGAAGAAGAGTTGTTGGCGTTGTGTGTTCGCCGCTCGTCTGATTTTCTCCAGTTTTCTCATGTATAATTCGGTTTTTAGTGGCTTGAGTGTAATTTTTATTTTGGATATGTACTTAACGTGGTTTTTGGTCCTTCAGTGTGCATTTTTAGTTATCTTTGATTGTTTATTGCCTGCTTTGCGCTGTACGACGCCGCATTTCACTCCCTCGGCTAGCGTGATGCTAAGCTACTCTGCAGCTGAGCTACGAAGCTTGAACAACAATAATGTCCCTCGGGACATTCTCACTATCAGAGAGCTTGGCTTGTTCCGCCAACGTCGCTGTGTCCACAGAAGCTCCCAGAGAAAGTTTGTGTTCCATCGAACTGGGTCGTCTGTGCCGGTCATCTGGTCAGCTGAGCGCATCGGTGCTCGGCGCCCACGTCATCAGAGCGCTACAGCTTCTGGGAATTGTAGTCCTGATGTGACGACAGCGGTTCCTGACACTCTCCGGGCGCTGGATGGAAAACGTGGAGTGGATTTTAAGATACTCAGGCCTATTCAAAGATGTCAGTCTGTCAAACCGACAGAAGTCTTCAGTTTGGGTCTTATTAACATCAGATCTTTGTCCTCAAAATCCCTGTTGATTAACGATCTAATTATGGATCATCATTTGGACATGATTGGGTTATGTGAAACCTGGCTCAAACCCACAGCTGTTCTTCCTCTGAATGAGGCCTGCCCACCAGGGTACATATTCAGTCACATGTCTCGTTGTGCGAAGCAAGGCGGGGGTGTTCCTTTTATCTATAAATCCAAGTTTACCTTCTTGACTGTCGGGGGGCATAAATATAATTCGTTTGAGCATCTGACTCTCTGCTCTGCCCATGATGCTACATATTTTCAGGGTCAGAAGTATGGAAATCAGTCATGCCATGTTGTCACTGTTTATAGGCCTCCTGGCCCATATTCTGAATTTTTAGATGAATTTGGTGCATTCATCTCTAGCCTGTCAGCTAGTGTGGACAACATTTTGATTATTGGTGATTTTAATATTCACATAAATAAGCCCTCTGATCCCCTTTGCAAGTCATTTATGGAACTTGTGGATGCGCTGGGATTCCAGCAATGTATTCAGGATTCAACACATACTAGTGGAAATACCCTTGATCTGGTACTCACACGTGGCCTTGCTGTCACAAACATTGACATTTTGCCTCTTGCCTCTGTGATCTCTGACAACTCATTTGTTAGGTGTGCATTTATGTTGCCGCGCCTAGTGGATCAAAAGCCTTGTCTTTCTTTGCGGCGACGCATTACTCCTTCAATTATGATAGAACGCGAAGCCAGACTGCCTGAAATTTTGGCCTCGGGGTTAGAGAATATTCAATCAGTAGATAGTCTTGCGGATGGCTTGAACTCAGCGCTCAAGGCCACACTGGACAAGGTTGCGCCTCCTCTCTTGAGGATACGCCTTCCCAAGGCATACTCACCTTGGTTTAATGGTTACCTGCGTGACCTTAGGCAGAAGGCTCGAGGTTTTGAACGGAAATGGCGTAGTTCTAAGTTAGAGGTGTTCCATCTTGCATGGCGAGATGCTGTCTTGGATTATAAGCAGGCACTACTGGCTACAAAGCGTGCCTATTATTCTGATTTGATTAATAAAAATAAGCATAATTCCAAGTTTTTGTTTGAAACTGTAGCACTTCTTATTCATGGACAGCCACCTGTTATTCACTCTCCTTTCTCAGCACAGGACTTCTTGGATTACTTCAAGAAGAAAATTGAGGATATTAGGTTGAGTATATCTCAGCAGGCTTTGCCCAACCACTGCATACTGCTGTGGAGGTGGATGCGCCCACTGAGGTGGTATCCAGATTTACAGATTTTGATGGTATCTCGCTAGGCGCACTGATGAAGCTCGTGACGTCTACTAAAAGCACAACCTGTTTAATTGATCCTATACCAACAAAACTGTTTAAGGACCTGTGGCCCATTCTTGGACCAACTGTGCTGGAAATTATAAATCTCTCATTAACTTCTGGATCTGTTCCTAAGTGTTTTAAGTCTGCAGTGATCAAACCATTACTTAAAAAATCTAATCTCGACCCTAGTGTATTGAAGAATTATAGACCGATATCAAATCTGTCATTTTGTTCTAAAATCCTGGAAAAAGTGGTCTCGCGACAGCTCGTGGACTACCTCACTGAGAATAATCTTTTTGAGCCACTGCAGTCTGCTTTTAGAAAATTTCACTCCACAGAGACAGCACTTACTAAAGTAGTGAATGACCTTTTGTGAGCAATGGACTTGGATATCACTACAGTCCTGGTGCTGCTGGATCTTAGTGCTGCATTTGACACTGTGGATTACCATATTCTACTCAATAGGCTGGAGAATCACTTTGGGATTACTGGAACTGCTCTTGCATGGTTGACGTCGTACCTGTCCAGTCGTTCCTACTGTGTATTGTGTAATGGAACCTCCTCCGATCGTAGAGACATGAAGTTTGGGGTTCCTCAGGGATCCGTTTTGGGCCCCTTGCTTTTTTCTCTTTACGTAGCACCCCTCGGGAATATATTGCAGCGTTTTGGGATTCCCTTTCATTGCTATGCTGATGACACTCAATTGTATATGCCAATAACTGCTGGTAATCTTACTCACATAAAATCCTTGGAAGATTGTCTTACATCAGTAAGAAGTTGGATATCTAGTAACTTCCTACTTTTAAATTCTGATAAGACTGAAGTTATGGTTTTTGGTCCAGCGAGATATCGGCATCAATTTGATCAGCTAGCATTTAGCTTAGGTCCGTGTGTTATACATCATACGGATAAAGTGAGGAACCTTGGAGTAATTTTTGATCCTGCGTTGTCCTTTGATCTCCACATTAGAGACATTACAAGGACTGCCTTCTTCCATTTGCGAAATATAGCGAGGATTCGTCCTATTCTGTCTATGGCTGATGCTGAGACTTTGATTCATGCGTTTGTCTCTTCTACAACCCCTGGCAAAAATGATGGCATCACCAGCCTCGGAGGATGTTCATTCAGTTGTTTAATTTTGTAGAAAAAAAGCAGATCACAGACATGACACAAAACTAAAGTCATTTCAAATGGCAACTTTCTGGATTTAAGAAACACTATAAGAAATCAAGAAAAAAAGATTGTGGCAGTCAGTAACGGTTACTTTTTTAGACCAAGCAGAGGAAAAAAATATGGAATCACTCAATTCTGAGGAAAAAATTATGGAATCACCCTGTAAATTTTCATCCCCAAAACTAACACCTGCATCATATCAGATCTGCTCATTAGTCTGCATCTAAAAAGGAGTGATCAATCAATCAATTCAATCAATTTTTTTTATATAGCGCCAAATCACAACAAACAGTTGCCCCAAGGTGCTTTATATTGTAAGGCAAGGCCATACAATAATTATGTAAAACCCCAACGGTCAAAACGACCCCCTGTGAGCAAGCACTTGGCTACAGTGGGAAGGAAAAACTCCCTTTTAACAGGAAGAAACCTCCAGCAGAACCAGGCTCAGGGAGGGGCAGTCTTCTGCTGGGACTGGTTGGGGCTGAGGGAGAGAACCAGGAAAAAGACATGCTGTGGAGGGGAGTAGAGATTGATCACTAATGATTAAATGCAGAGTGGTGCATACAGAGCAAAAAGAGAAAGAAACAGTGCATCATGGGAACCCCCCAGCAGTCTACGTCTATAGCAGCATAACTAAGGGATGGTTCAGGGTCACCTGATCCAGCCCTAACTATAAGCTTTAGCAAAAAGGAAAGTTTTAAGCATAATCTTAAAAGTAGAGAGGGTGTCTGTCTCCCTGATCTGAATTGGGAGCTGGTTCCACAGGAGAGGAGCCTGAAAGCTGAAGGCTCTGCCTCCCATTCTACTCTTACAAACCCTAGGAACTACAAGTAAGCCTGCAGTCTGAGAGCAAAGCGCTCTATTGGGGTGATATGGTACTACGAGGTCCCTAAGATAAGATGGGACCGGATTATTCAAAACCTTATAAGTAAGAAGAAGAATTTTAAATTCTATTCTAGAATTAACAGGAAGCCAATGAAGAGAGGCCAATATGGGTGAGATATGCTCTCTCCTTCTAGTCCCCGTCAGTACTCTAGCTGCAGCATTTTGAATTAACTGAAGGCTTTTTAGGGAACTTTTAGGACAACCTGATAATAATGAATTACAATAGTCCAGCCTAGAGGAAATAAATGCATGAATTAGTTTTTCAGCATCACTCTGAGACAAGACCTTTCTGATTTTAGAGATATTGCGTAAATGCAAAAAAGCAGTCCTACATATTTGTTTAATATGCGCTTTGAATGACATATCCTGATCAAAAATGACTCCAAGATTTCTCACAGTATTACTAGAGGTCAGGGTAATGCCATCCAGAGTAAGGATCTGGTTAGACACCATGTTTCTAAGATTTGTGGGGCCAAGTACAATGACTTCAGTTTTATCTGAGTTTAAAAGCAGGAAATTAGAGGTCATCCATGTCTTTATGTCTGTAAGACAATCCTGCAGTTTAGCTAATTGGTGTGTGTCCTCTGGCTTCATGGATAGATAAAGCTGGGTATCATCTGCATAACAATGAAAATTTAAGCAATACCGTCTAATAATACTACCTAAGGGAAGCATGTATAAAGTGAATAAAATTGGTCCTAGCACAGAACCTTGTGGAACTCCATAATTAACTTTAGTCTGTGAAGAAGATTCCCCATTTACATGAACAAATTGTAATCTATTAGACAAATATGATTCAAACCACCGCAGCGCAGTGCCTTTAATACCTATGGCATGCTCTAATCTCTGTAATAAAATTTTATGGTGAACAGTATCAAAAGCAGCACTGAGGTCTAACAGAACAAGCACAGAGATGAGTCCACTGTCCGAGGCCATAAGAAGATCATTTGTAACCTTCACTAATGCTGTTTCTGTACTATGATGAATTCTAAAACCTGACTGAAACTCTTCAAATAGACCATTCCTCTGCAGATGATCAATTAGCTGTTTTACAACTACCCTTTCAAGAATTTTTGAGAGAAAAGGAAGGTTGGAGATTGGCCTGTAATTAGCTAAGATAGCTGGGTCAAGTGATGGCTTTTTAAGTAATGGTTTAATTACTGCCACCTTAAAAGCCTGTGGTACATAGCCAACTAACAAAGATAGATTGATCATATTTAAGATCGAAGCATTAAATAATGGTAGGGCTTCCTACCATTATTCCAGCTCCATTATCCATACCATTATTCCTACCATTATACCAGCTCTCCAAGGTGATCACACCTTGGAGAGCTGTTGCACCAAGTGGACTGACATGAATCATGGCTCCAACACGAGAGATGTCAATTGAAACAAAGGAGAGGATTATCAAACTCTTAAAAGAGGGTAAATCATCACGCAATGTTGCAAAAGATGTTGGTTGTTCACAGTCAGCTGTGTCTAAACTCTGGACCAAATACAAACAACATGGGAAGGTTGTTAAAGGCAAACATACTGGTAGACCAAGGAAGACATCAAAGCGTCAAGACAGAAAACTTAAAGCAATAAGTCTCAAAAATTGAAAAATGCACAACAAAACAAATGAGGAACGAATGGGAGGAAACTGGAGTCAACGTCTGTGACCGAACTGTAAGAAACCGCCTAAAGGAAATGGGATTTACATACAGAAAAGCTAAACAAAAGCCATCATTAACACCTAAACAGAAAAAAACAAGGTTACAATGGGCTAAGGAAAAGCAATCGTGGACTGTGGATGACTGGATGAAAGTCATATTCAGTGATGAATCTCGAATCTGCATTGGGCAAGGTGATGATGCTGGAACTTTTGTTTGGTGCCGTTCCAATGACATTTATAAAGATGACTGCCTGAAGAGAACATGTAAATTTCCACAGTCATTGATGATATGGGGCTGCATGTCAGGTAAAGGCACTGGGGAGATGGCTGTCATTACATCATCAATAAATGCACAAGTTTACGTTGATATTTTGGACAATTGAAAGGATGTTTGGGGAAGATTAAATCATTTTTCAAGATGATAATGCATCTTGCCATACAGCAAAAACTGTGAAAACATTCCTTGCAAAAAGACACATAGGGTCAATGTCAGACTAATGAGCAGATCTGATTTGATGCAGGTGTTAGTTTGGGGGATGAAAATTTACAGGGTGATTCCATAATTTATTCCTCAGAATTGAGTGATTCCATATTTTTTTCCTCTGCTTGGTCTAAAAAAGTAACCGTTACTGACTGTCACAATCTTTTTTTCTTGATTTCTTATAGTGTTTCTTAAAGCCACAAAGTTGCCATTTGAAATGACTTTAGTTTTGTGTCATGTCTGTGATCTGCTTTTTTTCTACAAAATTAAACAACTGAATGAACATCATCCGAGGCCAGTGATTCCATAATTTTTGCCAGGGGTTGTAGATTGGACTAATGTAATGCTCTATTCTCTGGCTTACCGCAGTCCAGGATCAGGGGTCTTCAATTGGTTCAGAATGCTGCTGCCAGACTTTTGACACGGAGCAGAAAGTTTGACCACATTACGCCAATCTTGGCGTCCCTGCAATGGCTTCCTGTTTCTGCAAGATTGGATTTTAAAGTACTGATTTTAGTTTATAAAATTGTTCATGGACTTGCACCTCCCTCTCTGGTTGACTTGATAAGCCCCTATGTACCAGCTCGGGCCCTGCGTTCTCAGGGTGCAGGACTTCTGTGTGTTCCCAGGGTGAATAAAAAGTCTGCCGGTCACAGAGCTTTTTCCTATCGTGCCCCAGCTCTGTGGAACGATCTGCCGGCACACATTTGGCAGTCGGACACTGTGGAGACCTTTAAATCACGTTTAAAGACTCATTTATTTTCCCTGTTTTATCATTAGTGTTATGATGTGTTTTTAATCTTGTATTATTTTACTGCTGTCTTTCTTTTATGGTTGTTTTTATTGTGTTTTAAATTTTTAATTGTTTTTTATGATGTGAAGCGCCTTGAGACGATTTTGTCGTGAATTGGCGCTATATAAATTAATAAATTTGAAATTTGAAGACATTTCCAAAGGCTGAATCCACGTAAGGCCCCAGGCCCAGACTGTGTCTCTCCTGCCACCCAGAGACACTGTGCTGATGAGCTGGCCCCAGTCTTCACGGGGATCTTCAACACCTCCCTGGAGTCATGCCATGTTCCAGTCTGCTTCAAGTCCTCCATTATAGTTCCAGTCCCCAAGAAACCACGCATCACTGGACTTAATGACTACAGGCCTGTGGCTCTCATGTCTATAGTCATGAAGACCTTCGAACGCCTGGTTTTATCCCACATGAAGTCCATCACCGACCCCCTCCTGGACCCCCTGCAGTTTGCCTACAGAGCCAACAGGTCTGTAGACGACGCCATAAACCTGGCCCTGCACTCCATCCTGCAGCACCTGGACTCCCCAGGAACCTACGCTAGGATCCTGTTTGTGGACTTCAGCTCTGCATTCAACACCATCCTTCCAGCTTTGCTCCAGGACAAGCTTTCTTTGCTCCACATGCCCGACTCCACCTGCAGGTGGATCACAGACTTCCTGACGGACCGGAGTCAGCATGTGAGGCTGGGAAAGAATGTCTCGAACACTCGGGCTCTCAGCACAGGATCTCCACAGGGCTGTGTCCTTTCCCCTCTGCTCTTCTCCCTGTACACTAACTGCTGCACCTCCAGCCACGACTCCGTAAAGCTCATCAAGTTTGCGGACGACACCACCCTTATCGGACTCATTTCGGATGGGGATGAGTCTGCCTACAGGAGGGAGGTGGACTGGCTGGTGACCTGGTGTAGCAGCAACAACTTGGAGCTCAACGCCCAGAAGACAGTGGAGATGATCGTGGACTTCAGGAAAGCCACAGCCCCCCCGCCCTCCCTCACCCTCACCAACAGCCCCACCACCACTGTGGACTGTCACCGCTTCCTCGGCACCACCATCACCCAGGACCTCAAGTGGGACTCAACCATCAGCTCCCTCATCAAGAAGGCCCAGCGGAGGATGTACTTCCTGCGGCAGCTGAAGAAGGCCAAGCTGCCTGTCCAGCTGATGGTGCAGTTCTACACGGCCATCATCGAGTCCATCCTCTGCTCCTCCATCACGGTGTGGTACGCCGAGGCCACAGCCAGGGACAGACACAGACTGCAGCGCATTGTGGCCTCTGCTGAGAAGGTGATCGGCTGTAGCCTTCCATCTCTCCACGACCTGCACGTCTCCAGGACTCTGGGCCGAGCAGGTCGGATCACAGCTGACCCTTCTCACCCTGCACACGGTCTATTCAAACCACTCCCCTCGGGCAGGAGGCTACGGTCCATCCAGACCAGAACCTCCCGCCATAAGAACAGTTTCTTCCCCTCTGCCGTTAGACTCATGAACTCCTCATAACTCCACCTTAACCTTAACTCTGTCACTTTATCATTTTATCACGGGTCACTTTAGACAATGTACTTTGGTTTTAATTGCACTCCTCCCACTGCACTGTTTTTTTCTGTTTCTCTTTCTTTCTGTTTTTCTGTTGCACAAAACCTTTCATATTTCATGTCATTTTTTTATCTTATATTTTGTCTTATTTTGGCACATATTGTATATTTTTTATCTTATCATTTTATATCGCTCTCTGTTTAATGTTGCACCATTATATCAAAGCAAATTCCTAGTCTGTGAATCCTGTTCATTGGCAATGGCAATAAACTTCTTCTGATTCTGATTCTGAAAGACTTTATTTAATCCATGAGCCGGTTTCTAAAGTTTTAGCTTTCATTGCTACATTGTTTTGCCCTGTCTTGTCCATTTTTTGTAGAAGCGTTACAGCGCTTACATATAGGCCTGGCATATGTACTACAGCATTTTCACGCGGTTTCACTGGATCTGTGAGAATGGAGATATTTCTTGAATGGAACACTTGAAAATGACAAAGAAAAAGAATGTATAGCAGAAGTTCAGTTTCAGTGTAGACAAGGCCTTAGAAACATGGAATGAAATTAAATAAAAACCATAAATGAGGAATTATTTTCTTGGCGGTGGTATGGGGGTGTTATGACAAATCCAGGGGGAGCTCTAGCGCTCCCTTGTGCTCCCCCCGGCACCACCCATGTTCAGCAGCCACTGACAAGTTGTCCGCAGCTGCTAATGAAGTAACTGTATAAAGTAACTGTAAAATGTAACTGTAAAAAGTAACTACTAAAGTAACTTTTCAAAGTAACTGTGGCAACACTGGTCAGGATTGAGAGAAAGATGAATGCAGCAATGTACAGAGACATCCTGGATGAAAACCTGCTCCAGAATGCTCATGACCTCAGACTGGGGAAACAGTTCATCTTTCAGCAGGACAATGACTTAAGCACACAGCCAAGATATCAAAGGAGTGGCTTCAGGACAACTCTGTGAATGTCCTTGAGTGGCCCAGCCAGAGCCCAGACCTGAATTTGATTTAACATCTCTGAAAATGGCTGTGCACCGACGCTTCCCATCCAACCTGAGGGAGCTTGAGAGGTGCTGCAAAGAGGAATGGGCAAAACTGCCCAAAGGTGCACCAAGCTTGTGGCATCATATTCAAGAAGACTTGAGGCTGTAATTGCTGCTAAAGGTGTATCAACTAAGTATTGAGCAAAGGGTGTGAATACGTAGACTGATTGATTTCTTACATTTTTTTAATAGATTTGCAAAAAAGTTTTCATGTTGTCATTATGGGGTGTTGGGTGTAGAATTTTGAGGGAAGAAATGAATTTACTCCATTTTTGAATAAGGCTGTAACATAACAAAATGCGGAAAAACTAAAGTGCTGTTGATACTTTCCAGATGCACTGTATATTGCCATATTTTACAGAAGTAGAAAAAAATATATTGCATGTTGCAATTTTTATTTATTTATTTTTTTCTTACAACTTTAATGGAGTTGCAGGCTGTGCTGATTCCGCTGTAACAGTCTAGCACTCAGTGTCACGGTGAGAGGTGGAACAGTGAACACAGAGGTACAAGCAACCAGCTGGAATAGTGCACAGGAACATGTTTGCCAAATCACTAAATGGTCTTTGTCCGACACCTGTGAACTGTGGCTGTCAGATCCGCTGGGATTGACCTTTTGGGACGCCTTGTGATGAAGAGCAAAACTTAAAGACACTGCTTTCAGAACTGCCAGTCCTCTGGAAAAGCATGTCAGTGTGCTTTATGCTAATGTTAGGTAATGCTGCATTCAAACCCTCTGACATTTGGAAAGACGCCTCTGTGATTGGAGGAAATGTGCACAGTGCAAGCTTTGCATTTTGCACCAGCAGTTACAGAGCTTCATGATGAAGTGGTATAGAGGTGGATTTTCTTAAAAAGAAGAACTGAAAATTTAGCTACAATTTGCCAGAAGGTACAACTGATATGCAAAACTAGATTTGATCTGTTTTGATGAAAGAAAATCCTTCTCCGCTCTACTCCACTATAAAGCTAAGAGTGGTGATGCAGAAATTGATATTATACACTGCAGAGGGAGAAATATGCAAGTTCCTTCAATCTTTATTTTGCAGCAGTTTTTTTTAATTTTCAATAATTTTGTCATGCAACTGCTGACACTTGCCAAACACTTTTACATAATGCAGTAGTTTCAAAAATGTATTATTCATGTGGTGCATTGACGTTTGTGTGCACGACTTATGTATATTTCAAATAAACAACTTCCTTCATTCCCCCCCACCAAGTCCAAAAGTAGCTCGCGGCCTTAAAAGTCGACATTTAGCAGCAAGACACTTTCCAGAACCCTGTATGAAAATGAGGGGCACACTGAAGTGTTACTTTAAAATTTGAATGAGAAGCTGAAGAATAGACCGCTGTTACATTGTTTGATGCATGCGCACTGAGTATTGTGCAAGTCACTTAGGGCCCCTTCACACATAATGCGAAGTGTGGTTGAAGTGCGCATGAAGTGCGCGTGAAGCATGAATCATGTGCAAAACAGATCATATTTGTATTGCCCTCTTGATAAATGCTGTATTTTTATATGGTGTGTAATTTAATATTTTTTTTGTAATACTTCCATGTCCTTCCTGATATGAGGCAGGTTCCCATAGCTTTCAAAGGACAGCTCCATAGCTCAGTGGTAAAGTTTCTGACTGGCAATCAGAGCTTTTGGAAGGCGTGGGTTTGAGTCCTGTGGGTGGTATGTTTTTTTGTTTTTCCCACATAAGCGGTGCAATGAGATTCCACAGGTGCCAACTGGTTTTTACCCTTTATTTATTGCACATAAGCGGCACGATGTGGTGCACCTTACACTGTGTTCCTGCTCGAAAGACACCTTTGCGTGCACAAATTCTCACACCGGGATCGTGCATGACTGCCTGTCGACGCGATGTTTCATGGTGCACTAATTCAAACTGTTTTGCGCTGTTTCACTGTATTCAACCAAACTTTGAAACTACATTTAATGTCTTGATTCAAACGTGCTTCAGACAAAGGACAACTGTGTTTGGAAAGAAAGCAGGAAAAACTGAGGAATTTTCCATCAGGAAGCCTTGGCGGGCAGATTACAGAACGCTATAAAAACGCAATGTCCTGTTCACTCTTTGAAAACATTAAAGTGTACTGCTTTTAAAGCGTTTAGAAACGGTAAAAGGCGCACTGCAAGCCTCTGAACCTCTGGCCGAGGGCACAGTTCTTTACTTTCGTTTTCGAGCAGGTTGCCAGGTCTGCACTTTATAAACCAGCCTGTTAGGAAGTAAGGCAGATTAAGCCCTTTCATCCTGTTTTAGCACTTTTTTGGATTGTGGGCAATCATAGTAGAACAGTGCCCTGTGGAATAAGCTGTGAGAGACACTCCTCGTACATATTTTGGACAAATACGCCCTTAATGCTCCCCATGCCGACAGCGGAGGTGGAAGCTTATGCTTAGTCACACGAGATTTAGGCAGTACTGAGCGTGCACACTGAGAATGTAACAACAGTCTGTCAAAAAGCCAGATCAGCCTCATGGGGAGTAAAAGGTGGTGATTTATTTCACAGACCTGAATTCTGTACATCCTGCATGGTTAAAGAGAATCAGCTACATGTGTTGTGTGGGCCGCTGAAGAGGAGGTACCGCTGGCCCACCACCACCAGAGGGCGCCCTGCCTGGAGTGCGGGCTCCAGGCACCAGAGGGCGCTGCCGCCTCACAGGAGCAGCCAAGATGACAGCCGTCACCTATCAACTGAGACAGCTGACATCCATCAGCGGAGGGGTATATCAGCTGGACGCATCTCCACCTCATTGCCGAGATATCGCTCTACCAAGGAGGTAACGAACTCAGCCAGCCATACGGAGTAATACCTTGTTGCTTGTGTATAAAACAACTGAAGACTGAGAAGGACGTATTTGGATAAGTACTCTTATTCCCACATTACAGTGTTGTGTCTGATTAGAGGTGGAGGTGGTGTTTTCCACCCCACGTGTTGTTGGGTGCAGCCGCACCCACATCTGACTGTTTCTGTTCCTCGCCAGCAGTACCGGATCCGACGAGCGGAGGCAGTGACCACCTGGGAGTTCGGGACTTGGCGGCTCCAGTATTCCCGGGGTTCGGTGGCGGAGGAAATCGGGTGGTTCCGGTTCGACTTGGACACACGTCTCCTATCGTCGAGCCTGCCCACACGACACCATTGGAATTCGACTTGTGACCGAAATTGTAATTTGTTGTGTTTGTTGTGCGTGTTCACAACAGTAAAGCTTTGTTATTTGACTTTCTTCATTGTCCGTTCATTTGCGCCCCCTGTTGTGGGTCCGTGTACTTACACTTTCCCAACAGGATATCTCGGCCAGCGTCATGGATCCCGAGGGGCGTCAACTGGCTGTTGAACGGCCAATGGAAGAACAGGGCGCACAGGCGTCCGCAGGAGGGGTGATCGGTGAGTTGCAGCGGATCCTCACCGCTTTCACGACCCGGTTGGATTTGATGACCGAGCAGAACGTCCTCCTGAACCGCAGGGTGGAGGCTCTCGCCGCGCAGGTGGAAGCGCGCCCTCCGGGCGCCGCTGCGGCTCTCCCTCCCGTCGACCCTGTGCGTAACAGTGACGTTCCACTGGTCGTTCAACGACCCCTCCCACCTTCCTCTGAAGCATACATAAGCCCCCCAGAGCCGTACGGAGGCTGTGTGGAGACGTGCGTGGATTTCCTTATGCAGTGTTCGCTCGTCTTCGCACAGCGTCCCGTCATGTACGCGACCGACGCTAGCAAAGTAGCTTATGTGATAAATCTGCTTCGTGGTGAGGCACGCACTTGGGCTACAGCGCTCTGGGAGCAAAATTCACGGCTCCTTCAGACATATGATGGGTTTGTGAGGGAGTTCAGAACAGTGTTCGATCACGCTAATAGAGGAGAAACCGCTTCAGCCGTGCTGCTGTCAATGAGACAGGGGCGCCGGAGCGCAGCTGCCTATGCAGTCGACTTCTGCATCGCGGCTGCGAGGTCCGGCTGGAATAGCACTGCCCTCCGCGCCGCCTTTGTAAACGGACTGTCGTTGGTCCTCAAGGAGCACCTGGTGGCTAAGGACGAACCGCGGGATTTAGATGGGCTCATCGATCTTGTCATACGATTAGACAATCGGTTAGAAGAGCGCCGTCGGGAACGAGACGAAGGGCGTGGCCGGGCACGCGTCGTCCCTCTCCCTTCCGGTTCCGACCACGTTCCACCCTCCCCACGCTCCACGGCCCCTGCGCTCCATGCGGTTACAGCCCCCCCTGCTGACGAAGCTATGGACACGAGTAGGGCAACATTTAGGGCACCGGTTACACAAAGGAGGCTGGCCCACGGGGCGTGTTTTGTTTGTGGCTCGATTGAGCATCAATTAAGAGACTGCCCCGAGCGGTTAAACACCAACGCCCGCCCCTAGAAACTGGGCTAGGGGTGGGCCGAGACATTCACGTGGGACACACCCACGTCGCCACACGACTCCCAGTTACCATCCTGTATGAGGATTTAAGCCTGAAGGCCCCAGCACTGGTGGACACGGGCTCAGAAGGGAATTTGCTAGACAGCAAATGGGCCAGGGAGATAGGGTTCCCTCTGGTGGCGCTTACCTCGCCTGTGCAGGTACGGGCGCTAGATGGCTCCCTACTCCCTCCAATCACTCACAAGACACCACCAGTAACTCTGGTGGTGTCGGGGAATCACCGGGAGGAGATCGAGTTTTTTGTGACTCCGGCCACCTCCCGTGTGATTTTAGGGTTCTCTTGGATGTTAAAACACAATCCCCGGATCGACTGGCCGTCCGGGGTAGTGGTTCAGTGGAGCGAGACCTGCCATCGGGTATGTTTAGGTTCCTCGGTTCCTCCCGGTTCCCAGGCCAGGGAGGAGGTCAGAGCCCCGCCCAATCTAGGGACGGTTCCGGTGCAGTACCATGACCTTGCGGAGGTGTTTAGCAAGGATCTGGCGCTCACCCTTCCCCCGCACCGCCCGTATGATTGTGCCATTGATTTGGTTCCAGGTGTTGAGTTCCCGTCCAGTAGGCTGTACAACCTCTCACGACCTGAACGCGAATCAATGGAGACCTACATCCGGGACTCTTTGGCTGCCGGGTTGATCCGGAATTCCACCTCCCCGATGGGTGCGGGTTTCTTTTTTGTGGGGAAAAAGGATGGCGGATTACGTCCATGCATCGATTACAGGGGGCTGAACGAAATCACGGTTCGTAACCGATACCCCTTACCCTTGTTGGATTCGGTGTTCACTCCCCTGCATGGAGCTAAGATATTCACCAAGCTTGATCTTAGGAATGTGTATCACCTGGTTCGGATCCGGAAGGGAGACGAGTGGAAGACGGCATTTAACACCCCGTTAGGTCATTTTGAGTACCTGGTCATGCCGTTCGGTCTTACAAACGCTCCCGCGACGTTCCAAGCATTGGTTAATGATGTCTTTGCGGGACTTCCTGCACCGATTCGTCTTCGTATATCTTGACGACATACTCATCTTTTCTCCGGATCCTGAGACCCATGTTCGACATGTACGTCAGGTCCTGCAGCGGTTATTGGAGAACCGGCTGTTTGTTAAGGGCGAGAAGTGTGAGTTTCACCGCACCTCTTTGTCCTTCCTGGGGTTCATCATCTCCCCCAACTCCGTCGCTCCTGATCCGGCCAAGGTTGCGGCGGTGAGAGACTGGCCCCAACCCACAAGCCGTAGGAAGCTGCAACAGTTCCTAGGCTTTGCTAATTTCTATAGGAGGTTCATTAAGGGCTACAGTCAGGTAGTTAGCCCCCTGACAGCCCTGACCTTGCCAAAAGTTCCCTTCACCTGGTCGGATCGTTGCGATGCCGCATTCAGAAACTTGAGCAACGTGTAGATGAACTTGAACAATTTACTAGAAAAGATGACGTTATAATATCTGGACTAGAAACAAGGCATCGGACATATGCAAGGGTGGTGGATTCTGGTGGAGCCAGTGGGGAGGATGCACCACCTGAAGAAAGACAATCATTGGAACAAGTTACAAACTTTTTATATCAAAAAGGTGTTGACATCCATCAAGACACAATATCAGACTGTTATACTATTCCAACTAAAGATAGAAAAAATAAACTATCTGTTGGGTATTTTCTCCTCCAAACATTTTTAAACCTTTAACAAGACAAACAGAGTCAAGAAACACCAGTGAGACAGAAAGTCAAATATTACGCGCGGAGTGCGGCCAGGCTGTACACCAAGGCTACACTAAAGTCTGGCCTGCTTTTCCGCTCTTTTTATTAAGAGACGCCCTCATCACATAAACAAGAAACTTGTCCTAAGGGTGGGGGTAATGACGCAAGACAAGTTTCTTCCCATAACATAAACGCATACGTCAAGTGCAGCTGTAAGGAAGAACACTTCAGGTCAGCACATCTCGTTCGTCTGTTGCAGGTATCAGCTGTTCTGCATCTGCCTGAAGTGTCCTGTCTTCCACACTCCTTCACACTAAACACCACATCACAATAGTCAAAACGTTCTCTTGCTCCCAGTCGTTAGAGGCTGCGAAAACAAAGTTATGTTATAACAATAAGTACATCCAGTCCTTCATTCCCAGCTCAGATTGACCCCAGAGTGCTAAAACAAAATTGAATTCTCAGGATTGCATTAAGACAGGTGCAAAACAGCACATCTCCGTTCTCATGAGAAAGAAGACAAATGTACAAACGTTTAACAGTGATAACATATATACAAAATCTTTAACATTCCCCTCCTGTTTATCGCCTGTTAAACATACAGTAGGCATCACTCAGCTTAGCACTTCTTTTTGAGATTTTCACTAAGAGGTTCATCATGGTATGTTTTCTCTATAGGCTTACACCCCAGAGGTGATGTCATCATTGTCACCATCATCGGTGTCTGGGTCATCATACTTCCATTGGTCTGGGTACAGGTCAGGAGAGCCATCGTCCTCCTTGTCGTCATCTGTCCCCAGAAGTGGATATGATGCTGGACCCCCTCCTGGTCCTGGACTTATTGCTGTGGTTATCATTCTATTTACAAGGCCTCGGAGACATGGAATACAACAACATCCACACAATGTTAGAATTGCAGCAAATACTGCTATAGACACTAATAGTGAAGAAATCAAAGACCTCCATTTTCCCATCCCTTCCAGCCACCAATCCCAGCCTTCGGTGTTTACTCCACTGTGCTCTTTCATCTTCCTGTTCAACGTTCTCAGCCCGTCAATGGCTTGAGTGAGACTGCCGTCTGCAGCCGTGTTGTTGGGAATGAATGTGCAGCATTGTTCTCCGAACATGGCACAAACACCTCCTTTCTCTGCCAACAACATATCCAGAGCAATACGATTCTGGAAGGCCATAAGGGACGTGGCTTCTAACTGTGAATGGACAGCCTTAAATCCTTCCTCAGTCCAATTTCCTAATTTCTGTACATTGTAGTGGATGTAGTTTATTCTGTCCACGTTTTTATTAATTGAGCACCACCAACAGATGGAAGATTCGAATCCAGCTGCTATTTGATTAACCAGTTTATACTCGTCAGGCACTCCCCTGGGGACTCCTATTGCGTCAATATATGTTGGATTTCCCACTCCTTTCCAATCTCTTTTCACTCTATGTCTGGCTATGCCTTTCTGCCAATCTTCAGGAATAAGAGAGGCTGCATATGTCGTAACGTCTTCAGGGGTCATGGGTATGGCTTCAACTGGTAACAATAATGATATTAAGGCACAATAACCTGACACATTCCGTGGCAGTCTGTCAAAGATTCTGTTATCCCCACACCACCACCATACGTCACTCCTCCCGACAGGTTTGAATGTGGGAGTACTATGGACCACATTCTTACACCAGGCGGTGTGGTTTAAGCTACCCAAAGTCTTACTTGTCCCTGTCAAGTGTACACATGTATGGTTAGCATGCCCAACTTTGGTTGAGAATAAAGGTTTGATCTTAGTCAATTTGGTCACTGGATAGATCTTGTCCCACTTAAAACATTTGTTGTTTGCCGCAATGTATGTCTGTGTCATAGCAGTCAGTAGACAGTCTTTGGGTAATGCTGCCGGTATTACCTGTAATATAGGTCTGGGTCCCATACACACAACACAGTCCTTCTTTGCTGCTAGTCCTGCTTGTTCTGCCATTAAAAGCCAATTGTTATTTTGTCCACTAATTCCTGTAGTTACTAGGAACCAGTCATCTGCCTTCATGTCTTTTGTGCCTTGTACAGACACCCCCTTTGCTTGTATGGGCACCCCCTTTGACGTACTTAAGTCGGTCAATATTGGTTGCTGTACTCTATCTGTTTCACAGAGGAAGAAATGGAAATACGGATCTTTCCCTTGTTTGTATACCCAAAGGAGGAACAACCAACAGTCTCCCTCTATATCAGGTGGGAATATGGTTCCTTTTTCTGTGGTATTCACCACTATAGACAGCTTATCATCTGTTTGATACATTTTGAGACTTTGACTCTGGTACTTAGCCCACTCGGTTTGTGCCCATCTTGGTGTCCATCTACTCCATTCATCGGCTACCAACGTTTCCCATCTCCTATCTTGTTGATCGTTGGTCATATACCATGAGAAACTATTTCCGTAATTAGTCCCTCTGTCACCATCCGGCATTCCATGGATAAGAGCACTATATGGTACAGAGATGATCACAGAAGTATTTCTAGGAATGCAGGCCTGTACACCAAATCGGTATGCATTATTCCCATCACAGCTATGTACTGTGGCATTGATTATCGGACTGGGGTCTTTGTTACTTCTTTTTGGTCTCTGCAATCTGCGGATGTGATCCTTATTATCATGTCCCGTGCTCATGGCTTTTAATAATAATCCCAATTCAAAAAAGAAGAGTAGCATAACAAGGACTGTCCGTGGGGTCCAGAAACCCCCTTTCTTTTTATCTTTTTCTTTCGCCATTTCTGCACACTACAGCACACCTATGTTCAGAACAGTGGCTTCTTAATGTCTTCTGCTAGCTTTCGTGTCTAACCTGGATCTTAACACCAAGCTCACACACTATTACTAGTCTTGTCCTACTGTTCTTACTGTTTGTCTGTGTCTGCAGAAATGACTTTCTTACAGTGAGTTAAATGAATCCATGTACTTCTTTCCCCAATTTTCAAAGCTGTGGGTGTTGTGAGTAGTACTTGATAGGGCCCTTCCCATTTAGGTGAATGCCAGTGTTTTCTCTTGATGCTTCTTATCAACACCCAGTCTCCAGGTACCACTTTAGGGTCCTCCTGTGGAGAAATGGGATCATCAGTGTTTGGAACTCTCCCTCGTTGTCCTTCTAACATTTTTCTCATGTAATCCGCCAAATTGGCTTCCTCAGGTACATCCCAAATTTGTCCATAATATGGCAATCGATATTTTCTGCCAAACAATGTTTCATACGGTGTCAACCCCATGGTACTAGTTATGTTTATATACATTTTTACCAAATCTACACAATGTGTTCATGGTCTGCCTGTTTCCTCCATTGTCTTTCTAAGTCTGTTTTTTACTGTTCCATTCATCCTTTCCACTAATCCGGCGCTTTGTGGATGATAAGCACAATGATTTTTGAGATTAACCTGTAGTGCTTCTCCTACGTATTGCACTATTGCATTAACAAAATGCGCTCCGTTATCTGAATAGACTGTTTCTGGTATTCCAAATCGTGGGATGATGTCTTTGCATAATGCTTTAGCCACTGTAAGTGAATCTGCATGTTTTGTAGGGAACAATTCTACCCATTTTGAGAAGGCATCAATTATGACTAAACAAAATTCCTTCCCTTCATGTTTACTCAGCTGTATATAATCCATATGAATCACTTGAAAGGGATATTGTGGTGTTGGAAATTTACCTCTTTGGGGTCTCAAATTGCCTTGTGAGTTGTTTTTTGCACATATCATGCATGCTCTACAATGCTGTTTTGCATATGCATCGAACCCATAAAGACAAAAAATAGATTGCAATTGCGATATCATACCCCCTGATGAGACATGCGTCACGCCATGGCTCATAATAGCTGCCCATTTAAACATATTTTTTGGCAATATGGGTTTCTTTTGTGGTCATACGTACAAGTCATTTGCATACGTAGCGCCTTTAGCCATCCACATTTGTTTTTCTCTGTCTGTTGCCTGCTGTTGCATGTCAGCAAGCAGTGTACGACCTATATACAAATCGGGAGTTGTTTCCTGTATAACAAAAATAGAAGAAGCTGCTGCTGCCTCTTTTGCTACTCTGTCAGCAAAATCATTTCCTTTTGAAACACTGTCAGAGCCTTTAGTGTGAGCCGCACATTTGCATATAGCAATTTGTTGAGGCAACTTCACAGCTTGCAGTAGGGCAGTTAGGAGAGTGGCATGAGTCACTGGCTTTCCAGATGATGTCACCATTCCACGCTCCTCCCACAGTTTTGCAAACACATGCACTGTGCTGAAAGCGTACTGGCTGTCTGTATAAATTGATACGGCCGTACCTTGAAACAGATAGCAAGCTGCAGTTAAAGCAACTAATTCAGCTGCTTGTGCTGAAAATGACGATGGCAATGAAGCAGAATCTAATACTTCTGAATTTGTGACGACAGCATATCCAGATTGCGTTTGTCCATAAGCATTTTTGGTGGAAGAACCATCCACATACACGATTGTACTGTTTGGGATGGGTGTGTCCCGGAGGTCTGGGCGTGCTTTTGTACAAACTGTTGCTACATCAAGACAATTGTGCGGCTCACCATCCTCAGGTAAAGGTATCAATGTGGAGGGATTCAATGTTGTACATCGCTCTATCGTAAGGTGTGGTTGTGATAATAGCAAGGACATGCACGAAAGATGTCTTGCTGGGGACAAAAGGCTCATGTTTGTCTGCAACAAAAGTGCAGAGACTGCATGTGGAACTTTCAATGTCAGCTGATGGAATAGAACAACATTACTGCTACTTTGAACAGCCATAGAGGCTGCAACAACAGCCTGTACGCATGGTGGTAAAGCACTTGCTACTGCATCCAATTTAGATGAGTAGTAGGCAACTGGCCTCAATTTTGAGCCATACACTTGAACCAAAACACTAGTCATGAACTTATTCTTACAATCAACTGTTTGAGTAAATGGTTTACTATAATCTGGTAGTGCCAAAACTGTGGATGACACTAATGTTTGTTTTACTTTTACAAAGGCTTCCTCAGCATCTTTGTTCCATTCCAACACGGTTGACATTGAAATATCATCTTTGTACATCAAATCAGAAAGTGGACTAGTCAACTCTGCATAGCAAGGAATCCATGCCCTGCAGTAATTTGTCAATCCAAGAAATGACATCATCTGCTTTTTGGTTTGTGGTTTTGGAGCGTGCAAAATTGCTTCCTTCCTATCAGACAGGATCGTGCGCCCTGTGGCTGATAACTCATGTCCTAAATATTTTACTTTATCCCTACACAACTGAACTTTGTTTCTACTCACTCTGTGGCCATTGTCAAATAAGAAACATAATAATGCTACTGTGTCAGTTATGCAGTTTTCTCGTGTGTCAGAGGCAATCAGAATGTCATCGACATACACTAATAGTTGGCTATCTGCCGGTGGAACGAAATTGGCTAAACATGCTGACATGACTTGAGAATAAATAGTTGGACTTTCTGCGTAACCCTGCGGTAATCTGGTGAATGTATATCGTTGTCCTTTAAAGGTAAAAGCAAACCAGAATTGACTATCTGGGTGTACTGGCACAGAGAAAAATGCATTACTTATGTCAATTACTGAGAAACTATTAGAATTTGGTCTCAGCGAATTTAACAAGGTGTGTGGATCTGGGACACATGGTGCTCTTTTAATCACAGCAGCATTTACTGCCTGCAGATCTTGAATCATTCTCCACCCCACTGAGGGCGGAGCCTTTTTCACAGGAAATATGGGTGTGTTACATGGTGAATCTGGACATGGCACTATTACTCCTGCTGTTAATAAATCCTCTATTACCGGCCTGATTCCTTCAATTGCATCAGGTTTCAATGGATACTGTCTTACACATGGTCTGTATTCTGTTTTTGGCCTTATAACTACAGGTTGTACATTTTTTATCAGTCCTACGTCTGAAGGACCTGTTGTCCACAATCCTGACGGTACTGAAGAGAGAAGATCATCTTCTTCAGGACTCAACTGAAACACTCAGGATTGTGAAGTGGACACATCAATGTGTGTTCCAGCTGTCAGCACCAATGAGACATTAACTGGCACTTTATACAATTTAGTTGATGGACTGAACTCCGTTCGTGGTCCAACTCTGCTCCAATCAGAGGCTGACAAAGCTGTTATGACTGTCAGTCCCAATTCTTGCCATTCTGTCAAATATGGCTTACAAAGTGACATATGTAATGGCATACCTGTGAATCTCAATTTTGATACATCTTCAGAGGCGCCTGTTACTGTTATGACAGCTGTTGAGTTGCCATCATGAATCAAATCGGTCATTGTCAGTTTCACAGGTGAAACATTTTTCAATTTAGTTTCATAGTCACCATCCGGACCTGGAGGATCTTTATGCCACATTGTGACATGCAGGTCAGGTGGTGACATCTGTTGTTCAGGATTTTTTAGTAGGGCTGTCGCTTGCAAGACGACATCTTTACCCCATCCTGCAGCATCTTCTTCTGAGATGTCAAATGTATAGTAATAATGGAATGTGGGGTCAGCGCTTTCTTCTCTTACCATGTTAACGCCTCCTGTGCGTTCAACAACTAATTTCCCTTGTTCCACAATTATGGACAAGCCCAATGCAGTCAATCCATCTCGTCCTAGGAGGTTAACTGGACATTGTGGCATGCTCAACACTGACATAGTACACGTCAGGCCAAATGGATCTGTCAACGTTATGGGTTTGGTGATAGGGACGTCTGATGGTTGTCCATTTGCAGAGCGAACCCTAAAGATTTCGTTGCTTAATTGATGGACAGGTATGTTGTCATTACATGTGGTTCTACATGCTCCTGTATCACAAAGGAATGTCACTGGTCGTCCATTTACCAACAAAGCCACTTCTGGTTTTGGTACCGGATTTCCCAGCAAGGCACACAGATCCATATCACAATCAGACTGCCTATCTGATGTGGAATCATGGATTATGGATTCTAGTCATTGTGGATACTGTGGCTGAGGAGGATTATTCCGTTGTGGAATTCCTCCTGCTGCTCCCTCAGTAGGTGGATTCGGACAATTTCTATACATATGTCCCTCTCTTCCACAGTTCCAACAAATCAGGGGACCACGTGGTGGCCCTCCCTGTCTGGGCTGCTGTTGTGGTTGCCAGGGTCCTTGACGTTGTGGCTGTCCACCTTGTCTATTTTGCCATGGCTTTTTGGGGCGTTTGCACTGCTTCTGCTGTCTTAAGTTACCCTGCTGGTAATATATTTCATCATCTCCATGTGCTACATACACTCCTTTGTCGCTGTTTCTTGTCTTTTTCTGCTTTAAGACTTCTTCTGCATGACAGCAGTGTGTATGTGTGTCTTCCAATGTGCCTGTAGGCAATCCAATCCAATGTTTCTGTATCCAAGCTTTTATATCCTTATTGGAATGTTGGATCAGAGCGTTTTTCAATTGTTGTTCATACACAGGTGTTTCTGGCAATATGCCACTATGGACCCTAAACACATTCTCAAATCTGCACCTAAACTCTGTCCATGGCTCTCCTTCTTTCTGAGTTGTCCTGGTAATTTCAGTATAGTTTATCTTTGGTCCTAACACTCCTTTTGCACGTGTAATCATAGCTTCCACTCTTGTTTTCAAGACTAGATCATCATGTGTCAGTGGTACGCCTTGTTGATCTGCAGGATTCCAGTCTCCACGTACCTGACTCCATTTAGGGCCACATGCTTTCATCCACACCTGTTGGACTTCAGGTCCATTAAGGTGGTAAGATGTTCTAATGTTTTCTATATCCTGCATAAATCCCTCAATGTCGACATGTGGCGATGGTATCATGTCGACTGCTGCTTTGATATCATCAGCATTCCATGTCCGATAAACGAGCATGGTTGGTAGCTGTCCTGCTGTTTCTGCACGAGGATTTGGTACTTCTATCATAGGATAGGCACCTCCCTGATCACTATGTTCCACCATGGGAGGGGCTGTAGGCACTTTTGCTTGACTGCGTGTTTGTGGTTTTTCTGGTTTTTCTCTTTTTACCTTAGGTTTTACTGCCAAATCATACTGTGGTGGCGGTACATCGTCATCCTCTGGTAGAGGAGATAAAGGTCTCTTTGCCACCGACGATCCAGCCGGCGGTGATTGTTGAGGCTGTTCTGGCTCTCTGTGCTGAATTATCACATCTTCTTCTGCCTTACCTACAGCTTTCTTTTTTCTTGCTTTCTCTAATCGTCGCTTCTCTGCTCCTTTCTGTCTGTTCTCATCACCTTTATGTTCCCGTTCTAACTCCTTCTTCAGCTTTTGTATGCTGATCAGGTTCAGTCGTCCGTCAAAGTCATGTTTATTTATCCAGGTCTCCAATTTCTTTGTTGCTTTTGGATTTTTTGCCTCCATAAATTTCCAGTCGTCAGTTGATAAATTTTCCTTATTTTTAGACGTCTTACCCCCCATTTTTATTATCCCTTGTTATAATTTGGACTTCAGACGGGGGCACACCTAGGGTGTTCTAAATCTGAAGTTTTCACACTTTCTTTGGACGTGACAATTAATTTGCCGTCGTGTGGTTGATTCCTTTCACCTCCCCGTAGGAAGCGGAATCACTTGCCTCTGCTTCCACACGCACGGTTGTCACTAACGTTGTCCAAAGTATTACACACACACAGTTTTCACACAGTTATTTACACTTGCGCAAAACACTATTTACACATAGAAACACTCCTAATAATCGTACGCGTATTCTTATGTCAGGGGAGCTCGCCCTCCCGTGAAATTTAACTACTGTCCTGCATTAGGGGACTCCGCCGTCCCTGCCAAATTTAACTGCTTTTTTACAGTGCACGTATTTCTACCCGGGATTTCCTTTACGTATTAAAACAGAGGAGTCCGTATCCTCCTTCCGGAATTTAACTACTTGCGTCCCTCGCAACCGTAGAGGAGTCCGCCCTCCTTACAGAGTTTAACTGCTTTGCATTAACAGACGATTCTGTATCATCGCTTACGGAGTTTAACTGTTTTATGTGATCACTTTTATCCCCTACCGGTACGCGTATATAAACAGAGGAGTCCGCACCCTCCTTACAGAGTTTAACTGCTTTGCATTAACAGACGATTCTGTATCATCGCTTGCGGAATTTAACTGTTTATGTGATCTGATCACCACTCACTCAGTACTATTTACAAAGAAATTCTACTCACTGACTCGACTTCCTGTCTGTCTTCTTCGGGAAAATCTCGTCAACCAGACGATGCCAACGGTGGTCGACAATTGCAGACACGATCAATCGATCGATCAGACCTTGGCCAAGGATTTACGTCTGGACTTGACGACCTCCGCTGGACACCTCCGGTGTTGTTGAAATCCCGGACGAGCCCCCAGTCAATGTTGGGTATTTTCTCCTCCAAACATTTTTAAACCTTTAACAAGACAAACAGAGTCAAGAAACACCAGTGAGACAGAAAGTCAAATATTACGCGCGGAGTGCGGCCAGGCTGTACACCAAGGCTACACTAAAGTCTGGCCTGCTTTTCCGCTCTTTTATTAAGAGACGCCCTCATCACATAAACAAGAAACTTGTCCTAAGGGTGGGGGTAATGACGCAAGACAAGTTTCTTCCCATAACATAAACGCATACGTCAAGTGCAGCTGTAAGGAAGAACACTTCAGGTCAGCACATCTCGTTCGTCTGTTGCAGGTATCAGCTGTTCTGCATCTGCCTGAAGTGTCCTGTCTTCCACACTCCTTCACACTAAACACCACATCACAATAGTCAAAACGTTCTCTTGCTCCCAGTCGTTAGAGGCTGCGAAAACAAAGTTATGTTATAACAATAAGTACATCCAGTCCTTCATTCCCAGCTCAGATTGACCCCAGAGTGCTAAAACAAAATTGAATTCTCAGGATTGCATTAAGACAGGTGCAAAACAGCACATCTCCGTTCTCATGAGAAAGAAGACAAATGTACAAACGTTTAACAGTGATAACATATATACAAAATCTTTAACACTATCTAACATTGTTATACGATTTACAAGCAGAAAATATAAATATGAGTTATTAAGACAGGCAAAGAATTTGAAAGGAACGAGTGTCTATATAAATGAGCATCTAACAAAAAAAATGCAGATATTGCTAGGGAAGCAAGACTACTAAGAAAACAGAAACATATTGTTGCTACATGGGTCTGGAATTGTAGGGTGTGGATTAGAGTGAAAGAAGGAACAAACGGTATACAAATCAAAAACATGGAGGACCTTACGAAATACAGACCTGAATAGACAATCAAATATAACATCTGTTGGTAATTGGACCAACAAAAAATCAGATCAAACATGGAAACAGAGGATAAAATATATGACATAGACACTAATATTGATGAAAGTATATTTGACTTAAAAACGATTGGTTGTGAGTATTATACGGTAGAACAGCTGAATAGTGAAAAAATTGCAGAAGATACCCTGTCACTCATACATATAAACAGTCGAAGCTTGTATTGTAAAATGTCACAAATAAAAGATTATTTAAATCAGTTTAAAAATAGATTTAGTATTGTTGCAATCACTGAATCTTGGCTTAAAGATGATCTCATGGATGAAGTTCAAATGGAGGGATATGAGCTGTATTTTGTAAACAGAAGATATAAAAAAGGCGGTGGTATTGCTCTGTATACAAAAACAGATCTGATGTGTACAATTGTTGAAGAAATGACAATTATGAATGATGTCATAGAAATTGTAACAGTGGAACTTGTACATGAAACATCTAAGAATATTTTAATTAGTTGTGTATACAGAGCACCAGATTCTTGTGTTGTGAAATTTACAGATAAAATAATTGAATTATTCCATCAAATTAAAAACAAAACGCTTTTTATGTGTGGGGACTTTAATATTAACATAGAAAGCTCCAGCTGCCAAAGATTAAGTGATTTTGTGAATACAATGTATAGTTTGGGGTTATTCCCCTTGATAACAAAACCAACCAGAATTACATCGCAAAGTGCAACGGTAATTGATAATATATTTACAAACAGAACAGATGAAATTATCAAGAATGGGATCTTCATGACAGATATTAGCGACCATTTACCAATTTTTTCAATATTTAAATATAAAAATAGGTACAACAAAAAAACTGATATAAACTTTAAAAGAGATAAGTCAGTAAAAGCCTTAGAGGCATTAAAATATGACCTTAAAAATCAAAACTGGGAAGAAGTTTATGTCAGTGATGTTAATGTAGCATATAACTCATTTATGAAAATATTGATGAAATCATACAATAAAAATTGTAAATTAATTGAAATTAGTAAGAAAAGAGTAAATAAACCATGGCTGACAAAGGGAATAAAAAATGCTTGTGCAAAGAAAAACTATTTATACAGGTACTTTTTAAAATTGCAAACAAAGGAATCAGAACATAAATACAAAAAATATAAAAATAAACTATTAACAATAATTAGGAAACAAAAAAAAGATTATTACAGTGAAAAACTAAATAAGAGTAAAGATAATATGAGGGTAACATGGGGAATTATAAAAAGTGTGATTGATAGTGATGGAACGAAAGAAACTATTCCAAATTACTTTGTTAAGGAAAATAAAGAGATATATGATATAAAGAAGTTGCAAATGGGTTTAATGATTATTTTTCAAATGTAGGGTCAAGTCTGGTGGGAAATAAACCAATAATAGAAGATAAATTATGTACATTGGTAAATACGGTCAATAGTATTTTCCTGGACAATGTGGAAAAAGATGAAATAAGAAATATTGTAAAAAACTGTGTAAGCAAAAGATCAACTGACCATGAAGATTTAGACATGATGACTGTAAAAAGTATAATAGAAATTGTTATTGAACCATTTACTTATATTTGTAATCTGTCTCTGTCAACTGGGGTTTTTCCAGATGAAATGAAAATTGCTAAGGTAGTCCCATTATATAAAAATGGAGACAAACATAATTTTTCTAATTACAGGCCAGTATCATTGCTTCCACAGTTTTCTAAAATTATGGAAAAAGTTTTTGTAACAAGATTGGATAAATTTATTGAGAAACATCATATTTTAAATAATGCTCAGTATGGATTCAGAACAAAACATTCGACAGCTATGGCAATTATGGAACTAATAGAGAAAATATCAACAACAATAGATAATAAGGATTATTTTGTAAGTATTTTATTGACCTGAAAAAGGCTTTTGATGTTATAGACCACTCAAGATTGCTCCACAAGTTACAACAATATGGAATAAGAGGTGTTGCACATCAGTGGGTAAAAAGCTACTTAGAAAATAGAAAACAGTTTGTTCAGATAAATAATACCAAATCAGAATTGTGTAACATTATTTATGGAGTACCACAAGGATCGGTACTTGGACCCAAACTGTTTATTTTGTATATCAATGATTTTGTGAATGTATCCAATGTGCTTGGCAGCATTTTATTTGCTGATGATACAACGCTGTTTTACTCTGGATCAGATATACAGGAAGTAGCACAAGTGATAAATACAGAGTTGGAAAAAGTTAAACATTGGTTTGATATAAACAGATTGTCACTAAATATTAATAAGACAAATTTCATATTGTTTAATGATAGAGCGAAAGAAAATAATGTGTCATTACAAATAGATGGAATGGATATACAAAGGGTAAAAGAAATGAAATTTTTAGGAGTCATGATTGATGAAGATCTTACATGGAAGTCACACATAAATTACATAAAAGGAAAAATAGCGAAAGCCATTGCTGTTTTGCATAAAGTAAAATATTAATTAAATAGTTATGGTTTATTAACATTGTACAATTCATTGATTGTCCCATATTTAACTTACTGTGTAGAAATCTGGGGATCAACATATACAACCTATATACAACCTTTATTTATTTTGCAGAAAAGAGCTTTAAAAGTGATTAGTAACAGTGGTTTTAGAGATCCATCTAATCCATTGTTTATTAAGTATAGGGTACTTAAATTTCATGATTTAGTTGATTTGAAAATATTACAAACGATGTACCAAGTTAATAAAAATACTTTACCAACAAACATTCAAAATATGTTTGAAAAAAGAGTAAGTAGTTATAAATTGAAAGGAATAGAAGTCTTTAAAAAACCAAGATTTAGAACCAAAGTAAAGGAAAGGAGTATTGCAGTAAATGGTGTCAAATTATGGAACAATCTTAATAAAGAAATTAAAGAATTAAGGTCACTTAAATTATTTAAAAAACATATTAAATTAGATGTATTAAGTAAGTATGAAACTATGAAGTAAGTCAGTGGGCTGCAAGAAAGTCAAAAAAAAAAAAAGTAAACTGTTAATAATGTTTGGAGTGTCTTAAGTTTAAATATAACCTGTCAGTGATGTAATCTATTAATTAATGGTCATAATTATGAAATGGGTCAGTGGTATGTGACAAGTTAAAGAAATGCAATCTGTTAAATAATGTTGACTATGATGCTGTATATTGAAAGATTGTATTGTTAAAAGGGGCAGAAATCATAAGACTTGTTCTTCTTTCTGCTCCTTTTCATTCTGGTATTGTGGTGCTTTTGTTTTTTGCTTTTCTGTTTTTCTTTTAAATGAATGAAATAAATATTAAAAAGAAAAGAAAGAAAGAAAAGGAGTTGAAACGGCGCTTCTCGTCTGCACCCGTTCTGGTGCATACCGATCCTAGTCGCCAGTTAGTGGTTGAAGTGGACGCCTCGGACTCAGGGATAGGAGCCGTGCTGTCCCAGAGCGGGAAGACCGATAAGGTCCTTCACCCGTGTGCCTATTTTTCCCGCAGGTTGACCCCGGCCGAACGGAACTATGACGTCGGCAATCGAGAACTCCTTGCGGTGAAAGAGGCTCTTGAGGAGTGGAGACATCTGTTGGAGGGAACGTCCGTGCCATTCACGGTTTTCACTGACCACCGGAACCTGGAGTATATCAGGACCGCCAAGCGGATGAATCCCAGGCAAGCCCGCTGGTCACTGTTCTTCGGCCGTTTTGACTTCTGGATCACCTACCATCCCGGGACCAAAAATCAAAGATCGGATGCTTTGTCCCGGGTACATGAAGACGAAGTCAGAACGGAGTCGTCGGATCCCCCGGATCCCATCATCCCGGAGTCCACTATCGTGGCCACCCTCACCTGGGACGTGGAGAAGACCGTCCGGGAGGCCCTGGCACGAAACCCGGACCCTGGAACCGGGCCGAAGAATAGGCTCTACGTCCCACCAGAAGCAAGGGCTGCGGTCCTGGACTTCTGTCACGGTTCTAAGCTCTCCTGTCATCCTGGGGTGCGAAGAACCGTGGCAGTCGTCCGGCAGCGCTTCTGGTGGGCATCCGACGTCCGGGATTATATCCAGGCCTGTACCACCTGCGCCAGGGGCAAAGCCGACCACCGCAAGTCCTCAGGATTACTACAGCCGCTGCCCGTACCTCATCGCCCCTGGTCTCACATCGGCCTGGATTTTGTCACGGGCCTCCCGCCGTCCCAGGGAAACACCGTCATCCTCACGATAGTGGACCGATTCTCCAAGGCGGCCCACTTCGTGGCCCTCCCGAAGCTCCCAACGGCCCAGGAGACAGCGGACCTCCTGGTCCACCACGTCGTCCGGCTGCATGGGATACCATCAGACATCGTCTCCGATCGCGGTCCCCAGTTCTCCTCGCACGTCTGGAGGAGCTTTTGCCGGGAACTGGGGGCCACGGTCAGTCTCTCATCCGGGTATCACCCCCAAACCAACGGGCAAGCAGAACGGGCCAATCAAGAGATGGAGCAGACACTACATTGTGTGACAGCCGCGCACCCGGCGGCCTGGAGTACTCATCTGGCCTGGATCGAGTACGCCCACAACAGTCAAGTGTCGTCAGCCACCGGCCTCTCCCCTTTTGAGGTGTGTTTGGGGTATCAGCCCCCATTGTTTCCGGTGGTTGAGGGAGAGGTCGGTGTGCCCTCGGTCCAGGCCCACCTGCGGAAGTGCCGTCGAGTGTGGCGTGCCGCCCGTTCTGCTTTGTTGAGGGCCCGGACGAGGGCGAAGACCCATGCAGACCGGCGGTGGACCCCGGCCCCTACGTATCGCCCCGGGCAGGAAGTGTGGTTGTCCACCAAGGACATTCCACTGCAAGTGGCCTCCCCGAAATTAAAAGACCGATACATTGGACCGTACAAGATCCTCAAAATCGTCAATCCCGCCGCAGTGAGGCTTCAGCTTCCGGCTTCACTGCGGATCCATCCCGTGTTCCATGTGTCAAAACTCAAACCGCATCACACCTCGCCCCTCTGTACTCCCGGTCCGGCGCCACCTCCTGCCCGGATCATCGATGGCGAGCCGGCTTGGACTGTGCGCCGGCTTCTGGATGTCCGACGGATGGGCCGGGGCTTTCAATACCTGGTGGACTGGGAGGGGTACGGCCCCGAAGAACGCTCCTGGGTGAAGAAGAGCTTCATCCTGGACCCGGCCCTCCTGGCCGACTTCTACCGCCGCCACCCGGACAAGCCCGGTCGGGCGCCAGGAGGCACCTGTTGAGGGGGGGGTCCTGTTGTGTGGGCCGCTGAAGAGGAGGTACTGCTGGCCCACCACCACCAGAGGGCGCCCTGCCTGGAGTGCGGGCTCCAGGCACCAGAGGGCGCTGCCGCCTCACAGGAGCAGCCAAGATGACAGCCGTCACCTATCAACTGAGACAGCTGACATCCATCAGCGGAGGGGTATATCAGCTGGACGGCATCTCCACCTCATTGCCGAGATATCGCTCTACCAAGGAGGTAACGAACTCAGCCAGCCATACGGAGTAATACCTTGTTGCTTGTGTATAAAACAACTGAAGACTGAGAAGGACGTATTTGGATAAGTACTCTTATTCCACATTACAGTGTTGTGTCTGATTAGAGGTGGAGGTGGTGTTTTCCACCCCACGTGTTGTTGGGTGCAGCCGCACCCACATCTGACTGTTTCTGTTCCTCGCCAGCAGTACCGGATCCGACGAGCGGAGGCAGTGACCACCTGGGAGTTCGGGACTTGGCGGCTCCATTATTCCCGGGGTTCGGTGGCGGAGGAAATCGGGTGGTTCCGGTTCGACTTGGACAGACGTCTCCTATCGTCGAGCCTGCCCACACGACACCGTTGGAATTCGACTTGTGACCGAAATTGTAATTTGTTGTGTTTGTTGTGCGTGTTCACAACAGTAAAGCTTTGTTATTTGACTTTCTTCATTGTCCATTCATTTGCGCCCCCTGTTGTGGGTCCGTGTACTTACACTTTCCCAACATGTTGCTTACATGACTGATTCTCTGTGCGTGATCGAGCACACAGGTGTCTCAGTGTTGAGGACCCCAGTAGTTGGATAACAAGGGAAAGTCCACATCTCACCTGGCTGCAGCAGCTAGATGGTTGCATTCAAGAGGTGAAGATGGACCAGGTGAGTAACTGTGTGGTTGGCAATGGGGACCCAAGGTGGTTCTGTGGTGTGGTGGATGCATAAATGCATGGCAGCAGAGTATAGTCATAAACTTGACTTGAATTCTGTACACAATGTAACAGGTCTGAAATATTTTTGCACTGTAGACATGAAAAAAGTATCCTGTTTTGCTGATTAGTCTTTGAGCCATTCATCAATTTTGACCTAATCGGTACCATAACGAAACGACATAGAATCCAGCCTCAGTGTACCATGGCCTACACAAAAATGTGTGATAGCCATCCCAGGGTGGTAGTTATAGCCAGCTAGGGGTCAATGAAGAATTAGAGGTCAAAATGTAAAAATGCTTCAGTCATATTGAAAACTATACTACAGTATTATCATTTTACCGAGGTGTTGCTAGGCCGGTATTGTAGATTTACGTTGACGCTACCTCGCTATACCGCCCGCTGTGCATAAACAAATGATGTCATAGCACGTGTGCGCAGCCCAAGAACTGTCCGCAGAGGGAAAAAAAAACTAACTAAAAAGGCGAGAAGTGTGTGTTGGTCCCAATGTGGATATTCCAGATGATTTTCTCATGGATAGTACGACAATGAACAGCAGCCAGAGCAGCCAGCTTGATGAGGACGCACTGCCGAATTTGGAGAGCAGCGCGCGCCAGCCGGCACGACAAAAGTTAAGTGAGCCAACTTTTATGTACACGTTACGTGTAGTGTATCTCAGTAAAAAGTGATAATAATGCAAATAACATGCTGTGGTTGTGCAGTATGCATTTTCTGAGTCCCTCTGTCCATGACCAGTCGCCCAAAATGACAGATATTCGCCCGAGTTAAATAAAGGTCGAAGAAGGGTGATGTCCATTGGATTCTATGACCGTTGACCTATGTTACCCTGTAACATGATAACTAAGCATGACAGATGGTGCAAACTATTCCTTTTTAGAACCCTATTAACCCAAACAATAATTTGCATAATTGTTTACTGAAATTGGAGCAACTTTAACTTTTGACCCCTATACAAACTGAAACTGACCTTTGTCACCATTTGTGTTGTTTTTACCGCATAACTACAGAAGATTCGGTCATACGTAGATAGTCCAAACTATACCTTTTTAGAATCATGATGAGACAAATAATATAATATGGTTTTCAACATGATGAACATCATACATTTTTGTGTAGGCCATGATTCTGTGTCGTTTCATCATCTTAAAGGCCTGTCACACCTTGACGATTTTGCCTGCGTATACCGGCCATTTTAAAAACACTGGTGTACATCTAATAAATTTGTGGTACCGAAAACCTGCTTGGCCCATGGACTAGATGACTTCTTTTCCAGAGATGGCTACATCCCCTGGCAATAATTATGGAATCACCGGCCTCGGAGGATGTTCATTCAATTGTTTAATTTTGTAGAAAAAAAGCAGATCACAGACATGACACAAAACTAAAGTCATTTCAAATGGCAACTTCCTGGCTTTAAGAAACACTATAAGAAATCAGGAAAAATAATTGTGGCAGTCAGTAACGGTTACTTTTTTAGACCAAGCAGAGGGAAAAAAATATGGACTCACTCAATTCTGAGGAATAAATTATGGAATCACCCTGTAAATTTTCATCCCCAAAACTAACACCTGCATCAAATCAGATCTGCTCATTAGTCTGCATCTAAAAAGGAGTGATCACACCTTGGACAGCTGTTGCACCAAGTGGACTGACATGAATCATGGCTCCAACACGAGAGATGTCAATTGAAACAAAGGAGAGGATTATCAAACTCTTAAAAGAGAGTAAATCATCACGCAATGTTGCAAAAGATGTTGGTTGTTCACAGTCAGCTGTGTCTAAACTCTGGACCAAATACAAACAACATGGGAAGGTTGTTAAAGGCAAACATACTGGTAGACCAAGGAAGACATCAAAGCGTCAAGACAGAAAACTTAAAGCAATATGTCTCAAAAATCCAAAATGCACAACAAAACAAATGAGGAACGAATGGGAGGAAACTGGAGTCAACGTCTGTGACCGAACTGTAATAAACCGCCTAAAGGAAATGGGATTTATATACAGAAAAGCTAAACGAAAGTCATCATTAACACCTAAACAGAAAAAAACAAGGTTACAATGGGCTAAGGAAAAGCAATTGTGGACTGTGGATGACTGGATGAAAGTCATATTCAGTGATGAATCTCAAATCTGCATTGGGCAAGGTGATGATGCTGGAACTTTTGTTTGGTGCCGTTCCAATGAGATTTATAAAGATGACTGCCTCAAGAGAACATGTAAATTTCCACAGTCATTGATGATATGGGGCTGCATGTCAGGTAAAGGCACTGGGGAGATGGCTGTCATTACATCATCAATAAATGCACAAGTTTACGTTGATATTTTGGACACTTTTCTTATCCCATCAATTGAAAGGATGTTTGGGGATGATGAAATAATTTTTAAAGATGATAAGGCATCTTGCCATAGAGCGAAAACTGTGAAAACATTCCTTGCAAAAAGACACATAGGGTCAATGTCATGGTCTGCAAATAGTCCGGATCTTAATCCAATTGAAAATCTTTGGTGGAAGTTGAAGAAAATGGTCCATGACAAGGCTCCAACCTGCAAAGCTGACCTGGCAACAGCAATCAGAGAACGTTGGAGCCAGATTGATGAAGAGTACTGTTTGTCACTCATTAAGTCCATGCCTCAGAGACTGCAAGCTGTTACAAAAGCCAGAGGTGGTGCAACAAAATACTAGTGATGTGTTGGAGTGTTCTTTTGTTTTTCATGATTCCATAATTTTTTCCTCAGAATTGAGTGATTCCATATTTTTTCCCTCTGCTTGGTCTAAAAAAGTAACCGTTACTGACTGCCACAATTTTTTTTTCCTGATTTCTTATAGTGTTTCTTAAAGCCAGAAAGTTGCCATTTGAAATGACTTTAGTTTTGTGTCATGTCTGTGATCTGCTTTTTTCTACAAAATTAAACAACTGAATGAACATCCTCCGAGGCCGGTGATTCCATCATTTTTGCCAGGGGTTGTAGAATGTGATTTACAATCTAGGAGTAAGACCTGGGAAAAAAGTAACTATAACACTCAAAAATAGTTTTAGCCTGTTGCCACTTTTTAAGAACATAATGAATCAGAACAGTGAGCTGAAAAGACACAGTACAGAAAATTAGTATTTACAATCTGACATATTGCAGTTTTCTTTTTATATAAAGTTTGACATGTACATATGCTTTTACATCAGCAGGACTTAGTACTGTGAAGCACAGTGAGCAATTTCTTTGATCATGTGTTAAACCGATAGTGAATCCCGGAATCTGAACTTGGAAAAAGCCTTTTCCCACTGTTCCTTTTAAGTTGTGCAGGAGTTAGTATCTATAAAGCTTCTAGAGAATGTCAACAGGTTACACCGCCAGATAAACGGGACTCTAACAATAGAGAGCACCTGGCGTTTTCATATCATCATTCATGTCTTATTAGGAAGGAAAATTCCCTCAATCCATTTGGGATCGGACGCTTCGGCATTTGGTGCTTGGACAGTGTGATGATGGCGGTGCCCTCGACAAAGGCTACAGAGGAATAGCAGAAATTGCACCGGCACCTGAGTTTTTCCAGCTGACATCTCTGGCACTCAGACAAGGATTAGGATCTAATTTGCCCTTCTCTTCCTGGGCTCAAGTTTGTCCTAACAGCTCGGCGCTTCAAAGAGCCAGATAAAAACAGCGCGATGGATGGTCATTCTTCAGTGAGAATTGGCTTAGTGAAGCTCTGTTTGAAGTGGCAGGAACACAAAAAGAAAAGCTGGTTTGATGTGCGGTGGAGTGTGAGGATCCTGCCAGCTGTACTGTCCGACGACTCCGCCTAAGCCACACAGTTCAGCCACGACACCGGCAAATACTGGAAATATCAAACATGTGTGTGTAAATGACAAATGTCCTGAATATAAATGAACTGCATTTATATAGCGCTTTTCCATCTGCATCAGACGTTCAAAGCGCTTTACAATTATGCCTCACATTCACCCCGATGTCAGGGTCGCTCACTACACACTGGGAGCATTAGGGGATTAAGGACCTTGCCCAAGGACCCTTAGTGATTTTCCAGTCAGGCGGGGATTTGAACCCATGATCTTCCGAACTCAAGCCCAACACCTTAACCACTAGACCATCACCTCCCCCATATAAACTAAAGGGAACTCAGAGAGAGTAGCTCTCCACCAACCGAAGGGGACAGGTGCGATATTTTTGACTGCCCAATCAGGTTCTGCTACCTGTATCAGGATTTGATGGTGACTGCTTGGCAGCAGTCCGTTGCCAAATGTTAGTATATGAAGTTTGCACAGAAATTAATTGATTTATGATGTGGACACTGACTGATGTTATAGCTGTTCTAATTTCATGTATAACCTTTTTGTATATGTTATACAAGCAATCTATTTGTCGTTTCAGTTCATGTGTTCTCACACACTGTTCTAGAGATGTTATATCACTAAACCATTATACACACATATCATTATTACTGTAGACAGTTTATTTTTCAACCTAAATATGAGAAGGTTCTCAGATTGGTTATTTTATTATTACTGGGGGCCCTTCTGAGTACAAAGATTCAGAGGCTATATTACCAGAAGTGTTTGCATATAGTGTAGTGTAGCCTGCAGCATGTCTCAGGGAGAGGAACAAGTACAGGCTTAGTTCTGATTTTAGTTTTGTAGTTGTTAGAGCGGGTTTGGGTTACGGGACACCCCTAGATTTTTGAAAATCTTATTTTCATCTGTACTCAGAAATGATGTCTATGAATGTGTATGTTTTGTCTCAACCAACTGTTTTTGTGTTGTTGTTATTATTATTATTATTATTATATAATAACCTTTATTGAACCAGGTAAAAGTCCATTGTGAACAAGACCTTTTTTTTTTTTTTTTACAAGAGTGACCTGGCCAAGAAAGACAGCAGCACACATCATAATAGACAGGTTAACATCATCAAGAGAATATTAATAACAAACAAAATACACTCAACTTAGTCATTGTGAGTTGTAATGATGTGTGGGAAAAACAGATTAGAATTTAAAGACACAGGCATGGTGTCTTTAAATTGAATTGAATTGAATTCCAATTCAATT
Organism: Thalassophryne amazonica; assembly: GCF_902500255.1. Lineage (NCBI taxonomy): Eukaryota > Metazoa > Chordata > Actinopteri > Batrachoidiformes > Batrachoididae > Thalassophryne > Thalassophryne amazonica. The sequence goes on from NC_047107.1 coordinate 87,640,992, forward strand.
CAGTTCCATTTGCGATCTCTTAAAACAGAGCAGAAGGTATTCAAAGACGTTATCCCAGACAGTTGCAGTTCACATTGGAGGACATTCCAATCAGGGGGAGCAGAAAAACTGAAAGCCGCCTTTCCCGTTTCAGTGCGGACACGAGGTACATGGAAACTTAACATGCCGTTCAAATGCAGAGCATAATGGCTTCCCGATCTCTGAAGTAAAGTGGATAAATAGGTCGGAACCAGTCCAATAAGAGTCTTGTAAACCAGCGTCATCTAATGTGTATATCGCCTTGCAGTCAAAGGGGGCATGCCAGCTGTGGCATACAACTCACAGTGATGTGTGAGGTGGCGACAGCCAGTGATGAATCTTAAGGCATAGTGATACAGTGGGGTCAGGGACTGTAGGCAGCTAGTTGAAGTGTACCTGTATACGACATCGCTGTAGTCCAGTAAGGGCAGGAAGGTAGCAGTTATCAGGTGCTTCCGGGCAATTAAGGGGAAACATGACTTATTTCTAAAAAGGAAGCTGAGCTTCTCCTTTAATTTGGAGAATTAAATTTTAAGATGGATTTTAAAGGAAAGCACCACTTTTAGTTAAACATGGCAGATAATACTAATTCAAAATATGCTGCTGCACAGTTCATAAATTGGAATGTAAAATAATTAAACGGGCCTGTAAAAAGAGCTAAAATATTCAATTACCTTCTCCAGGAAACTCCTTTGTTGGTAAAAGATCATAACAGACTAAAAAGGCTGGGTAGGGCAAGTGTTCCATTCCAATTTAAACACTAGAACACGTGGAACAGCCATACTGATACATAAGAATATTCAGTTTAATGCAACCACTATTTCAGATCAACAAAGATTTGTAATGGTACCTGGGCTCCTCCTTTACAGACCTGTCATTTTGGTTAATGTTTATGCCCCAAACAGGGATGATGACAAGTTTATTATGAAAAAAAAATTGTCTCTTCAATATCAACAATTAATTTTTTGGCGGTGATCTGGACTGTTGTACCCCCAAAGTTATGAACCCTTCAAACATGGGTAAGTTGCTTGCAACTTTTATTAATCAAATAGGGAGTGCTGACCCTTATTTCCAGAAAATAAGTCCTTCTCTTTCTTTTCCCCGGTGCATCATTCATATACTAGAATAGATTATATTTTTTTAATCAATCAAATGCTTCTGCCTTATGTTAGGAAAGCAGAATATTCCAGCATAATTGAATCGGATCACGCACCTATGTTATTTGGATCTTGAATTTCCTCTTCCCTCTGATAGTGCCTCCTGTGAATTAATATCCCAGAAAATTGATGACTTGAATCAAAACAAAAAGGACAATATTTCCTCTTCCCTTCTTTGGGAAACCCTGAAAGCTGTAATCAGGGGTGAGATATGCCTGTTTGATTTCTTCTGCCTACACCTTTAGGCATCATGTATTTGGTTTATTTTCTTATATTTCTTTTTGTTTTTTACTTTTCTGTTACGAGTTTGGTTATTTGTATATGAGTGAACTTCTGTTATGCATGGGTGTCTAATAAATTATTATTATTATTATATCATATTCTGCCAAAATGAATAGATTTAATCAGGAAGAGCTTATTAAATTAATGTGGTGGATGCTCAGTACTCTACGTATTTCACCCTCCCTGAACTTTATAAAAGAAAACCTGACTTTCAAACAATATAATTTGTTATCAACTGAAAAGACTGAATGACCTTTGTTAAAATCACGGGGATATGTTTATGAATACGGCAACAAAGCTAGTCGTCTTTTAGCTCATCAACTGAAGGGACGCTCAGCAAATCCCACAAATAAGGAAAATGAAGGATGAATTAACAAACGACCCAGAAGAAATTAATGACACGTTCACTTTGTTTTACTTGAACCTGTATACATCACAGATGACAAATAACAGTCATGGAAAATTTCTTTAACAACCTCCAGGCCCCTTCTGTTCACCCTGAGATATCCCATAATCCCTTGTGCGCCAGAGCTGTCAAAACAACAGAGAAACTACATGAAGACAATTGCAAATGAACATTATACTACCAAAATGTTCATTTGTATGTCTTTCAGAACATTTATAAGAGACTGCATGCATGAGACCCCTGAAAAGTTGCTAAAACAAATATTCCAAGTATTCCGTGTCTGCTGCCTTCAACCTGCGTGGAGCTTCATAAACGCAAACTGAATTTCAGACATCTTATATATATTACTCTGAAATATACAGCACAAACAGCGTTGCAAAGGCAATAAGCAGGGAGTTAAAGAGCAAACTTCACTTTCCCCCAAAATGAAATTTAACAGGAAAATAACGGGGAAACTTCCTGAGATTCTCGCATGTTTACATAAAACAAACACAGTAACAATGTCTAAAAACCCAGATAATATATTCACAAGCGTTTTAGGTACAATAATCAAAGCGTTTTAGCATATTGAAGGGGTGATGATGAATATCATCAGTGCATATGCCCCACAGGTAGGTTGTGAGATGAAGGAGAAAGAAGATTTCTGGAGTGTGTTAGATGAGGTGGTGGAGAGTGTGCCCAAGCATGAAAGAGTGGTGATAGGAGCAGACTTCAATGGGCATGTTGGTGAAGGGAACAGAGGTGATGAGGAAGTAATGGGTAGATATGGTATCAAGGATAGGAATGGGGAAGGACAGTTGGTAGTTGATTTTGCAAAAAGGATGGAAATGGCTGTGGTGAATACCTACTTTAAGAAAAGGGAGGAGCACAGGGTAACATATAGGAGTGGAGGAAGGTGCACACAGGTGGACTACATTCTTTATAGGAGATGCAAGCTAAAAGAAATCACAGACTGTAAGGTGGTAGCAGGAGAGAGTGTCACTAGACAGCACAGGATGGTTGTTTGTAGGATGACTTTAGAGGTAAAGAAGAAGAGAGTGAGAGCTCAACAAAGGATCAGATGGTGGAAGCTGAAGGAGGAAGACTGTTGTGTGAAATTTAGCGAGCAGGTGAGAGAAGCACTAGTTGGAGGGGAAGCAATTTTGGATAACTGGAAAAGTACTGCAGATGTGGTGAGGGAGACAGCTAGGGCAGTACTGGGTATGACATCTGGACAGTGGAAGGAAGACAAGGAGACTTGCTGGTGGAATGAAGAGGTCCAGGAAAGCATAAGGAGAAAGAGGTTGGCAAAAAAGTTTTGGGATAGTCAGAGAGATGAAGAAAGTAGACAGGAGTACAAGGAGATGCGGCGTAAGGCGAGAAGAGAAGTGGCAAAAGCAAAGGAAAAGGCATATTGCGAGCTGTACAAGAAGTTGAATAGCAAGGAAGGAGAAAAGCATATGATAGTGTGCCAAGAGAAGAGCTGTGGTATTGTATGAGGAAGTCTGGAGTGGCAGAGAAGTATGTTAGGGTAGTGCAGGACATGTACAAGAATAGTGTGACAGCGGTGAGATGCGCAGTCGGAATGACAGACTCATTCAAGGTGGAGGTGGGATTACACCAAGGATCAGCTCTGAGTCCTTTCTTGTTTGCAGTGGTGATGGACAGGTTGACAGATGAGATCAGACAGGAGTCCCCATGGACTATGATGTTTGCAGATGACATTGTGATCTGTAGTGAGAGTAGAGAGCAAGTTGAGTCTAGTCTGGAGAAGTGGAGATATGCTTTGGAGAGAAGGGGAATGAAAGTCAGTAGAAGCAAGACTGAGTACATGTGTGTGAATGAGAGGGAGCCCAGTGGAATAGTGCAGTTACAAGGAGTAGAAGTGGTGAAAGTAGATGAGTTTAAATATTTGGGGTCAACTGTTCAAAGTAATGGAGAGTGTGGTAGAGAGGTGAAGAAGAGAGTGCAGGCAGGGTGGAGTGGGTGGAGAAAGGTGGCAGGAGTGATTTGTGACCGAAGAATATCAGCAAGAGTGAAGGGTAAAGTTTACAAAACAGTAGTGAGACCAGCTATGTTGTATGGTTTAGAGACAGTGGCACTAACAAAAAAACAGGAGGCAGAGCTGGAGGTGGCACAGCTGAAGATGTTGAGATTCTCTTTGGGAGTGACAAGAATGGACAAGATTAGGAATGAACATATCAGAGGGACAGCTCAGGTGGGACGGTTTGGAGACAAAGTCAGAGAGGCAAGATTGAGATGGTTTGGACATGTGCAGAGGAGGGACCCAGGGTATATAGGGAGAAGGATGCTGAGGATGGAGCCACCAGGCAGGAGGAGAAGAGGGAGACCAAAGAGGAGGTTCATGGATGTGCTGAGAGAGGACATGCAGGTGGTTGGTGTGACAGAGGACGATACAGAGGACAGGGTGAGATGGAAACGATTGATCTGCTGTGGCAACCACTAACAGGAACAGCCGAAAGACAAAGAAGAAGAAGAATCAGAGTTTTAGCATGCAATGTTGATGTTGTTGTAAGTGTGCAGCGGTTAAATTACAGCGTTACCTGAAAGTCTCAATGCAGTTCTCAGTGTTGTTGACATATTGCAGAGGAGCAACCTCAGATTTTGCAGGATTTGAAACCTCAATAGGGTGAATAAGCACAATGCACAGTACTGAGACTGAACTCAATGCGATGATGTCAATGCAAAATTGTAATCTGGCCCAGACGGGTACGCAATAGAGTTCTTTACAAAATTCTCCAACAAATTATTTAAACTCTTACTTGACATGTTTAATGACTCTCTAGACTGTGGATCACTGCCGCAAACACAGGCTTAACCAATGATTTCTCTCCTGCTATAAACAGGTAATGTCAACACTGAATGTGGTTCATATTGTCCCATCTCCCTCCTAAACCGTGATCTGAAGATTTTGGCCAAGGCTCTAGCCTTGCATCTGGAAAAAAACAATGTATGATGTGATATCTGAGGGTCAAACTGGTTTTATTTTAGGACGTCAACTCTTCACTCTGCTGTGTCCAGTGCAGTACCAGAGGTGCCTATCCTCCTGGATGCAGAGAAAGCTTTTGATAGAGTTGAGTGGGGAATATTTATTTGCAAGCTTAAAAAAAATGGATATGGCCCTAATATTATTTCATGGATAAGTCTCCTATACTCCTCAGCCAAAGCTTCTACAATAACAAACAGTAAACAGGGGGACTTGTCAGGGATGCCCCATCAGTCCACTACTGTTTGCATTTGCCATTGAGCCCTTATCCATCGCACTTAAATCATCTCCATCAATAAGTGGGATCCTGCACAAATGTTAAAAATTAAATCCTTATTGGCTCCATGCTCCTGATACAGACCGGTGCCGCTTTGAAGCCACATCCCATATCTCAACATCCCTTAATGCCCTGGTCACGTCCAGTCTTCCGCTGTCCATTTCTAATTTTACTAATAATTCAATTGTCATAAACACAATCAAAATATGGAGCTTTGAGTTCAATAACTTTCTTCACATAAGTCCTGTATGTAACAATCATTCCTTCTTCCCAGCTAGATTCGACTCTGAATATTCTTTGGCAAAGATGAGGCATTTCTAAATTTAAAGATTTGTACATAAACAGTCTGTTTGCTAGTTTTGATGAATTATTATATAATTTGTCCTTTCATGATCCATCTTATTTTGGTATTTCCACATCCGCCATTTCTTTCAACATAGTGATACTAATTTTCTGGGTTTACCTTTACATCCAAGTTTCGATGATATGTTAGATATTTCTTTGAACACAAAAGGACTAATCTCAAGGATGTATAACTTCTCTTAAGAATAAAACCTTTTAAAAATAAGAGAGGATTGGGTGGATGAACTGGGACAGAAAAAAATGTGGAATAGTGCCCTAGAAAGAGTAAACGATAGCTCCTCCTGTGCCAAGTTAAACATAACTCAGTTCAAGGTAGTGCATCGCGCTCAGTTTCCAAGGCAAGACTGTCTAAAATAGATCCCAGCATAACTGCAAGTTGTGACAGATGTCACAATATTCCAGCCAACTTAGCCCATATGTTTTGGTCATGCCCCATCTTAGCTCCCTATTGGTCCTTTATCTTGACAGACTTTCAAAAGGTGTTTAATATCAATTTGAAACTCAGTGCGGCAACAGCCATATTTGGTTATAGATAGAAGACGTACAATACCAAATGGACATGAAAATATAATAGCTTTTAAAACGTTGCTTGCACAAGGAATATTTGGAAATGCAAAAATCTGCAGTGGTTGAGTGACCTCATGCAGTTTATACAACTGGAAAAGATAAAATACTCAGAGGCTCTAGAGATAAATTCTTCTCCATCTGGAACCCGATATGGACATATTTGGAAGGACTCAAAGTTTTGCCTAATGTAACTTGGTAGCAACCTTCTTCGTGCAAGACAGTATGTCCGCTCAATAACAGCACTGGGTAAATTATTTAACTTTTATTGTTGTGTATTTATTTTCTGACCTTGATGGATTTTGTGTTTGTCGGCGCTGCAGTTTTTTTAGGTAGGTAGGAAGGTGGGATGGGTGTGCGGTTAAGTTCCTCAAGTTCATTGTGCTCACACACACACATATATACAGTATATATATATATATATATGTACATATACACATAACATACACACACACACACGGGGGGGGGGGGGGGGGGGGGAATGGAAATGTCAAGTGATTGTACATACTCATACTCTTATGTCTGTCAACATTTCTGAAAAAAGTATTAAAAAATCAATATTACTCATCTAGATTTATTATGACAATGCAGCACTAAGCGGAATTGCTAAGAGCCATCTTTAAGAATTCCATGTGTGTTCTCTCAGTCTTTATACTTGAGACTGGTTTGGTTACTAATCAGGCAAACAACATGCACAGTCTCAACAGAAAGAACATCTTGGAACGTATTCAGACCAACTGACATAGTTCACATTTCTGCTGTTATTCTGGGGTTTTGCTTCCTCCAGGTTTATGTCCTGCATTGTCCAGTGTTTACTACATAGCTTGTGTTGCTGCCCCGTTATATTCCTTCCTTAATGTTACTGTTTTATTTTACTCATCGAGCTATTTTACTGTTATTCTTCTCTTTCTCTGTGTTAATTATTCATTAATCATTTTCTGCTGCTTTTTTGGGTCCAGGTCACGGTGGCAGCAGACCAAACACCTCATTCCACACTTCCAGGGGACATCCTGACCAGATGCCCGAACCACCTCAGCTGGCTTCTTTTGGTCCAAAGTAGCAAAAGTGTCTTACCCAGATTTTCAAGTTTCTCGCCCTGTCCCAGAGCGTAAGCCCAGATACCCGATGGAGGAATCTCATTTCTGCTGCTTGTACCCGCGACCTTATTCTTTCGCCATTTCCCAAAGCTCATGAGCATGGGTGAGGACAGGAACATATATCGACTGGTAAATTGAGTGCCATGATGGTCTGGTACAAACCTCCGTAAAGCCGCCTCAGTCTGTTAAGTGTCATGTTTATTCTGCATCTTTACTTCCTGTGCACCAATTCCTGGGTTCTCCCGCCCAGTATTCTCTTGCTCCCTCTGGTGTGCTGTTCTCTTCCACACGTTCCTCATCCAGTCCCATTAGTTTGCAGTTGTTTCCAATTGGTAATCACTCACACAGTGTTTCAGTTCTGTCCTTTCAGTTCACTAGTATATCCGGATTTGTTTCATGGCATGTATCCTGCATAATCCCAGTGGTTTTCCAGCTCATCTCCTCAGTGTTCCCACATTATTTTCCTGTGTGTATGCTTTCAACTCCTGTGTACTCCTCGACTGATCCCTGTGTTTATGGACACTTTCTGTACTGTCAACTTTCACAGTAAATATGTATCTTCATTTTTACATCTGTGCCTCCAAGTGTCTTGGTGTGCCTGTGATCAAGTTCAGATACAGCATTTTCAAGACGCCAACAGTCTGCCCAATATTTGGGTGGCTTTTGCGTCACTATCTGTGTCTGAACAGAACACCATTGGGACACAACAGTACCAAAAAAAAAAAAAAAAAAAGCGTGTAAATGTGCCAAGAATACTGACTTAACATGATTTGTGTAGGAACATATGCACACTGAGAAGCAGAAATGTATTTAAAAATAGTTTTTTTTTTTTTTACCACAGCAAAGGTTTTTTTTTTCCCCTTATAAACATGCACACATTGTGTTTATGAAATTACAGTTGTGATTTAATACGTCCACCAAGGATGTTCTAGTCAAGCATTCATTCCATTATCATAGTAACAAATGCTGTTTTTAGACACTTCACTCAAGCATGGGCACACAATTTTTGAGAAGTGCCTACGTGAGGCATATTTACTATACAGTCTCATACTGACTGTATTGCTTAATGATTGAAATAAATGAAGGCCGAGTCATATTCAGTAACTTGGGAATGTTCATGTATCCATCCTGTGACTTATCTCACAAAAACTGTCAAAGTGATGATTTAACCTTTATATTTAGAATAAACGTCTCCTGTCTCAACTTTTTTGGAATGTGTTGCAGGCCTTAAATGTGGGAATGGATGTATATTATCAAATGAAATGAGGCTGACCACACAAAAACATGAGATATCTTGGGTTCATAATGTCTGAAATGAAACAGAAAACAAAATAAATGCAAATATAAACCAAATGGTTACATTTGCATTTTCAATATTGTCCCATCTGTTTCTGATTTGGTGTTGTATTTGTCCCCAGGGAAAGCAAAACAGAAATGTGCTGAAAATCTGTGAGATTTTATTTGCTCTGGGCTATGAGATACAACCACAAAGACACTGTGCAAAGAAAGCAAAGATTAAGTCCACTTAGGGAAAGTTGGCAAGCATGGTTCACACAAACAAAATGGATATATCTGCATGTGAACGATACACAATAGGTTGTCAGGAGCTCATGCTACAAACAAACCAACAGCACAAGGGCTTAAAAGTAATAATACACAAACACCGTAACCCAAATGTATAAAACAATGTTGTTTAAAACAGTCATATTTTGAACCCATAACAGTTTTCTTTTGTAATCTTTCAAGTCATTCATGGTCTTCTGGCTAATAACTGCAAAAATTTGAGACTCCGTACTTATAAGTTTGCTTTTTACAGCAGCATAGAGTGATGCAACACGTGAGATGCTTTTCAAGAAAAGCTACATTTTTGTGATTGGATAAATGTTTCTCATATCCAGCAAGACTACACTTCTATGGATCTGTTGGCCAAAACCACACATTGCTCTGTCAAATAAACCCAGTCTGTTCTCTCCTGTCAAATTGAGTTCAACAAATTCTACTGTATGATACACAATTTGAAAACACTAAGAAGGTATAAGAAACAGATGGAACAAATGTAGTGCTGCCTATGTAAAGTGGGCACTTTTGAATGCGGTTAAAAATAACGGGGAGGAAATACACACATTTAAATTAATTGTATGTCCCCAAGTGTCAATAAAGATTGTCATTTTGTTTAAAATGTGCATCGTCTAAACATTTATCATGTCATTAATCTAAGCACGAGTGGTCACAAAATTTAAAATGGTCATCAAACTCCAGATTCACATGGCGATCTCAGAATTACCTAACTGGTATTATTTTCTTTTATTACTTTGGGCATTAACCTCATTTGGCAGAAGTGCAAGCGATTACAAAGCAAACGCTGGTATACTGTGACCAAATCTTTTGTTTCCCTCCGTACAGTTTCATTTATCATAAAAGCAGAGAGATAAAAATATACTACAAAATAGAAAATAGCAGAGTGGTATTGCTGTAGTTTATCCTCTTAACAGTAACACATTTCCAAGCTTGGGGGGGGGGGGGGTGTACAGTATGCACTACAGAAAGAGGAGAAGAAATAAACTTAAAAAAAAAAGAAGTGAAGGACTGGTTTACAGAAGATATTGTCTTTTATGTAAAAACGTCCTCAGTCATCATCGCTCTTGTCTGATGGATCCTGCAGACAGAAAGTAACAGAGGTGGATTTAAATGGTGGAGACAGACTGAAGGGTTTTGTTTTTTCCTGCAGACAGCATCAACAGCAATACACCATGATGAAAAAAAGAAGAAACTATCAGAACCCTGGAGTGAAGAAAAGACAGGCTGTGTGAAGGTGAAGTCAGTGACCTTTCTTGACTTGATGTCGAGATTGTGTTTGTGGGCAGAAGCTGACCTACGGAGCTGTGAGGGGAATGAGGACTTAAAAAAAAAAGAAGAAAAAAAAAACTTTGAGAAGAAATGCAGTTTGTGTTGTGTGTGTGGACAGGGAGAAAGAGATAGAAAGAGACTTCTCTTGGAACAGACGTCATAGTCAGGATGTGTCATCCCCACGGCTAACAGACGGCTGAGAAAATCACTGGCTACATTTACATTCACAGAGGAACCTGCTATTAGCTATGTTCTGCTGCCGGAGCTCTTACTGTGGCTGAGCGCTTCACAAATGATCTACTTTAGCATCATAGATACTGTGATGATAACCCACAAAGATTTGGGCTTCAATTATGCAGCCAACCGTTACACTGGATCTAGTCAAGCTTCATCATTATTACTGTCACATGAAGTGACTGACTTACAGCTTTTCTTTAAAACTACATCTGTCTCCTGATTACAAAATGACAGACAGTTATTGAGAAGAAAATTTTGGAAATAAATTGCTAAACTGGCAAACTGTTGAGTGACTTACGTTGTCGTCCTGCTCCTCGTCGCTGTCATCATCGCTGACCACAGGGTTTGGCCTTGGCACGGCTTTGCCTCTTCTTCCTTTATCATGGCCGCGTGCATCTTTGCTGAACTTGATCTTAACTCTCACTGATTTGGCTATATGAAGCACAAAGAAAAAACCAGGAATTACTTTAATCGCAGTTTCTGATGAGATCCCACAAACACGTCCCGGACTCAAAACAAGGGCCTCGAAGTGCACAAAATCTTTGTTAATTGATCTCGTACAAGGTTTCTGACATTTGTGCCTGAGGCGGCCATTAGAACAATCGAAACACAGCCAATGAAAAAACTATCTGAGGTTTTAGGGGGGTGTACCACGTTTGACCAAATGGACACACAAAGACAGACACATACACAAAATCAAGTGGTTCCTTTGCTGTCCCTGCTTTTGACAATGCTGGCAATGAGGCATTAGAACTACCTAATGTTGTGCAATCACAAATTAGCATCTCCACTAAGGCTGCATGATATCGTGAGATATTCAATATTGATAACTGTTGCAAAACAATAATTGGCAATACAAATCAGCGTGTGCAACATCAAAGAGTCTGCAACTGTACACACTGTGGTCTTTAGTCTGCTAGCATGTTTTTTATGCATCATTGTCATAAGTGGTGGAAACAAATGTTAGGTTTTTCTAGATAGCCGCTCCATTTGCATGACACATTTACAATGGCAGCTTACTTGCCCTGCAAGTGACCTCTGTCACGTAAAACTAAAAAACTGACACAGCCTCATTTTCAGACCTCAGTGTATCATTGTGGGAGTTCTTCTTGTGAGGAAAAACTGGAATTGATTCATGATCAATAACAGCAACATTTCTGAAGACTGAAAAGTACTCCGTGTGCAGATATAGAGCCTTTGTGCACTTTCTTACAAGCACACAGAGCTCAGGCACACAGCTCATGCATATTCACAACAATTTTGTGACAAAAATAAAAATACCTCCATCCATCAATTGAGGCAGACTGAAGAATTATGTTGCATGTTGTCTGTAAAAGCACAAAATTACTTTAGGCAGAGGCTCAGTTCAACCCAGCACACCGGTGTTTAATAAATGTTACCTGCCTGACTGTCAACTGATCTTATATGTTCTCAGTATTTATACTTAAAACAACCATTTCAGTTGAGGAGGAAAACAACTTGTCCTCAGCACCTTTTTGTCATGTTGCAAGTAACACAGTAATATTCAGATAAAATGAGCATTCTTGATTGTTTGTTTATAAAAACAACCCTCCGGCTGTGTGTATTTAAGTATGTATTGTGCACTTCTGATTTCAACCACTTTCCTCCGTGTTGTACAGTAACTCTTATGGTGGCAAAAGTAAATCTCAGAGTCAGCAGTGCAGAATTTTAAGTAGATTACACAAGCACATGCATGTAAATGTGCGGCTGTGCATTTGTGCGCATGCCCCAGAAATGTTGAGTCGTACCCTCGGGCTCGGACTCGTCCCTCATCATCGTCATCATCATCCTCACTGTCATCGTCACTCTCCTCGTCCCTGGCAATCTTCTGCCTGGCACTCTTGAAGACGGACTGAAGGACAATGGAGTCCTCATATATCTGCAGAGAGAGAAAGGAAAACTGTTAACCTTGATGACATACAACTTTATGAAGGTAGGAAGAGAAGAATTTAGTGACAAAATGCTAATGTGAAAAAGAGATTGCAGCATTGCCACACCCCTCCCGATTTATTTTTACACCATATCTATCTTGATCAGTGGTTCTTATACAAGTCCTTAAGTACCACCTAACATGCACATTTTCCTTCTCTCCCTGCTCTGCCACACCTGAATGAGCTCATCAGCTTGTAGTAGAGCATGGAGAGAAGGAAAATGCCTGTAGTAATTTTGAGTCATGGATTTACGCAGTTACAGTTGTGGATTCAGACCTGTGGCCACTTTGAACACTGTAGTCTGACCTGCTGTGTAATTTGATCAAAATCTGGACAAAATAATTTAGTTGTTTTACGGGACTACTGCACCATTCTTCATTGGTGTTGCGTTGTCATCTTACTGCTGCAAGGAGACAAGAAGAAACTGTAAAGAGAGACAACTGAGAGGGTTTCTGACCTGGGATCCTTCCAGATTAAAATTCTGGGCATTGTGACAGAGCAGCATCACATCGTTCTCCAAGTCTCCCACATTTCTGTATTTATGATTTCTCACACGCTCCTGTTGACACAAAAAACACCAACATGTCATCGTTCAAGCAGCAAGCATTCAACCCATGCGAAATTTAACACATCCGCACTGGGCCATACTGTCTCAAAAGACAAAACAAAAGCCAACACAGTTTTCATTCATCTTTTCTGACAGTTCCACAGTTGTGCCAGTACACTTTCTCCCAGTGATATCCATTAGTGGAGTAACTGGAAAAAGGTTGATCTCCTTAGATATCTGTCAAAGCTCTGATGTGCATGGCTAGCATAATTAAATTCACAGGTATTGCACAATACATAACAATCTACATGCTAAATATCCCAAGTAGCTCTGGAATTAACTTAATTAGACCATGATATCAATATAAATAATTTCCTTTGGGATAATAAAGTTCATCGTGTTCTTAAATTTTACCGTTTCCATACATGTTTCCAAAATATTGGATAATAAGGTACTTAAGACCACAATAACACCCAAACCATGAGCTCACAACAACATAAAAATAGTTACATGTACATTACGATCCTAGACTCAGGCCGTAACGTCAATTCTTCTTTTATTCATCTTGGTTCAATTGTTGCAAGCTGATTCAAAGCTGAATGTTTCTGCCTCATCTCCTTCAGTAGAAATCATAATGGACCACAATGGAAATAAGTGGATAAATGGATGACACAAAGCCAAAGCAAGCTAACACTTGGACTTTCAAAACCGGGCCGGAAGAGCAGCCAGCTCGAGTGGACAGAGGGAGAGGGAGCTTCTCATCAGTCAGGCCTGTGGCCCGGAGGAGAGACACACAGTCGGTAACAGACATGACGGTGGGAGAAAATGACAGTATTTGGAGGAAAAGTACTTAATCAGTGAAGTGCCACAAAAACAACGGATGAAGGATATTATTTTTTACTTTACACAAGGGACAGTAATTTCAGCTTGCCGGCGAGCCGGTAACAGCAGCAGCATTTGGAGGAATGATGTTTAATCACTCAAGTCCCATAACACATGGAGGATACCATTATTGTTTTTACTTTACAAGAGGGACTGTAACTTCAGCTTGCCGGCTGAGCTGGTACCAACGGCAGCATTTGAATGAAAGATGTTCACTCTAGTGCCACAACAACAAACAACAACAAACAAAAACACACAACACCCACACACACACACACACACACACACACACACACACACCACACCCACACACCACACACACACACAAACAACACACACACACACACACACACCACACACACACACACACACACACAAAACTATGCTAGATGATGCCATAGTATAACGGTGCTGTGATGATAGGATTATCCAGGTCTGGAGAACACTGCAGGGTATTAGCAAGTAGTACAGCCTTATCAACTTTATCAGGGCTAGATATTGAGCACTTTTTGGCACTGGCCCACATGGCCCAAAGCTTTGGAAAGTTCTCGCCCAACAAACTTCTACCTGGCCCAGGCGTACGTGCGCCAACGCAACTACAGCTGAAGAATTTTTAAAATTCGGATACAATTTTGTGCATTCTAAGGCTAAATGAATAAACACTAAGACTGCACAAAAGTGCTATTAGTTTTACAACTTTTTTTGCATTCAGTTTTTTGTTTGAATATGTTTGTTTGAACTTACTTGTACTTAACTTTTTATGTTACTTATTTACGTTATTCATTGTTTAGCATGTCAATAACACTTGTGCAGAAAAACATTAAAAGTGTTAAATTGTTACTATTTAACCTGTTATTTTCAAGTTTCATACATTTTTTTTAAAAGTTGGGAACTGCCTTGCTTGCACTAATTATTGAAGTTATTTTACATTTTATTCACCACTGAAGGTGTGAATGATTTTTAATTTTGAACGGACCCTTTTTTCCTGGCTTTAAACATATTAGGGTTCATTTATTCAGAGTGTTCTGTTCTCTTGTGTCTTCCTTCATTGTCTTCCAGTTCGATAATTTAAAGATGTTGAGGAAGATTGCCAAGTAACAGTATAGTGCAGCAGATAAGGAAACAATCCTTCACATAGTGATACAAGCTCCAGATTTGGCATGAAGGTTCTTCATAAATCAGATTGAGATCAGTTTGAGTAAATCAGTTTGAGAGAAAAAGTGCTAGCCCACGTGAAAATCCAATATGACGGCCAGGTAGGGGGTCAATGAAGGATGACACAGGGTCAAAATTCAAAAATGCTCCAATCATATTGAAAGCTATACCAAATTATGTTTCTGATCACAAAGATTCCAAAAAAGGTATAGTTTGGACTATCTATGACTGAATGTTATGGAGTTATGGGGTAAAAACAGCAATGGAATGGAAGAAAAGGTCAGATTCAGTTTGCACAGGAGTCAAAGTTAAAAGTTGCTCCAATTTTGGTAATAGAAAGTGGTGCAAAATATTGGTTGAACTAATAGGATTAATAAATGGAATAGTTTTTGACTGTGCTGAATGCTTGGTTTGCAGAGTAAATGTCAAACAATGTTGACGTACATTGGATTCTATGGCATATGACGATGTTACCCTGTAACGTGACAACTAAGCATGGACACATGGTGCAAACTATTCCTTTTTAAACCCCTATTAACTCAACCAATAATTTTGCATCACATTTTACAAAAATTGGAGCAGCTTTAACTTTGACCCCTGTACAAACTGGAAACTGACCTTTGTCACCATTTTTGCTGTTTTTTACCTCATAACTCCATAACATTCAATCATATAGTCAAAACTATACCTTTTTGGAATATTTATGATCAGACAAATAATGTGATACTTTTCAGTATGATTGGAGCATTTTAAAATTTTGACCCCTGTGTAATTCTTCATTGACCCCTACCTGGCCACCATACTGGATTTTCAAGTGGCCAGCACTTTTTTCTCAAACACTGATTTATGAAGAACATTCATGCCAAATCTGATGCTTGTATGACCAAGTGCACAATTCTGGCAAAACATCATACTTATCTGCTCCGCTAGTAGCGGAAAAGGCCAAATGCACCCTCCACACTTCTTCTTTCAAGTTTATTGGCGGTTTGCAAACCAACATGGTGCATTACCACCACCAACTGTTGGGCGTGGAGCATTAATGGATTCTCACTCACTCACCTTCAACCACTTATCTGGGACAGGTGTTACCGACCAAACGGTCCCCTCTAAAAATTGGTCTGCCCTGCATTCACTGCGCATGTGTTATCTGGGACCACAGCAGCACGTCTGAGACTGACTCTCTTCACCCAAAGTGATCAAAGGGAATAATGGGATTATTAACCATCAGATGACAACCTCTTAAATCATTCTAAATCAGTCTTAACTCATTGAGTGCCAGCCATTTTCAAAGTTCAGAACATCCCAGTGCCAGGATTTTTCAGCATTTGAGTGTTTTTTCAAGACCCATAGAAAATTGAGTTCTATGTCCATGTCAACAAACAACATACCAAAAGAAACTTCAGACTTTCCTTTATCATCAGAAAAAAACGTCTGTTTGTACCTCTTTCCATTCATTAGTAATTGTCTGCAGAACATGGGTGGGTATCACTAAAAATGCTGATTTCTGACAAAAAAACTGAGAAAATTGGCTTTTTGTGACAAGCAACATTTCAAGGAGAAAATGTCTTTGATTATAATTGTTTTTGCTTCAGTGACATCTCAAACATTATGAAAAGTGATCCTATTGTATAATGCACCAAAAAAAAAAAAAAAAAAAAAAAAAATATCAGGGGAGGGACTCCGTCTGTCTCTTCTCTCGGCGGCGCGTCTTTTCCCTCTGGCTCCCGTGTATCAGACCTTTTTTTTTTTTCAAAAACCTGATGGATTTGAATCACGTGTGCTTGCATGAGCCTGTCGATTGCATCATTTGCTTGTAAGCAGCCTTTGTGTGAGGTGTGTCGTGCGCTCAGCGTTTTTTCATTCCAAGGAAGAAGACGGAACGACTGGAGCAACGCGACTGCATCACAGTTTGACAGACAGCCAGCTGGAAACCAGTCGGATTAGGAGCGGTACAACCGTAAGACGTCCGCACATTGGTGGAGAGCGAGCCGCGCTCTGGTCCACACTCACACTGCTACCACCCACAGAATGGGTTCCCTTGTGATTACAACTCTAATTTTTTTACACAAGCTAGATCAGCTGATTACCACCCACCCCATGAAAAAATGTAATTGGTGCGATGACACGTCTTTGGCGCTGAGCGTTACTAACTGAAAAGACGTGTTTAGGCGTCAATGGCACTCAATGAGTTAAGCAGAAACAAGGCTGTTTTAAGCAGAAACAAGGTGATAATCAGTGAGTCACTACTAACGCTCTGAAATGACGTAGGCGCAGCAGCACGTCTGACTCCGACTGTCGCTCTCTGATCACTTCCCCCGGCTTTTATTCTGAAACAATGCTGAATTTATGTGGAATTGATTGTTGTACAAAAGGTTCATATATCTGTCTCTGAGATAAATGATGACTGGAGTGCAGTTTGAAGCAGAAAGGAGGTGATAATCGGCGAATCGCTGGTGACGTTCAGAAATGATGCAGATTTTTTGGGGTGACCGTTCGGTTGGCGACACCAGGTCGGGGGATTAACAGAGTCTGATGTATGTTATATAATAAGGAATTGTGGAAATGAGGGAGGGGAGAAAAAAGTAGCAGAAATTACACAGAACTATATTCTGCTGAATAACCCGTTCAAACCATTTCTTTGATCTGAAATCTCTTTTCCTCACTGGAGTTTGCACAAGACTGCAGGAGCGCGGTGCGAGACAAAAACAAACATGGCGGACTTGCAGAAATGTAAAGAAATTCAACTTTGCCACCAGAAAAATGGTAAAATAAATAGAATTTTGCAAACATTTGCAGTGGCCCGAGCAGGCCATCATTTTGTAAATTGCACTGGCCCAACTGTAGGCCAAATCACTGCCAAGCCAGAGGGCAATGGCAATGTCGAGCCCTGTTTATATTTTGCAGCAACATCCTGTTGCAGATTTGTCATTTATTTCATGATATCGCCTGCCAAAATGACTACTAGTTCCTCATTAATGTTAATCACAGATTCGGCACCGTCACACACCTTTGATCTTCTTGAAGTCCAACAGTTCTTCTGATCAGCTCATAATATTCAGGCAGCTCCTTCCTGGATGGTAGCTGGACAAAGACTTCACTTAGCTGCCGTCCTGACCTGTTAATAAAGACAAAATAATTTCACCTTTCAACAAGCAGATTACAAAAATGTTTTTGTGGAGATTTTTTTTTTCAAAATTTTGGGGTATATCTTACAGTGCAAGTCCACTGCATTTAAAGTCCTCCAATTTACTATTACAATACTTACTATCACATTTAAATTGTTCAATAAATTCTACTGAACAGTAAAAGTTTTTTTTCCTTGAACAGAGAACAGCAGAAACACACACTAATGTTACCAAACAGTAAAATTCACAGCGTACACTGTTAAGTCAATGCATAATGTGTAATTAATGTAAAGTCAGATTTCTGTAAGCAGAATTTTATCTTACAGAACCTCTCCAAACGATTGCAAATGACAAAATTCAAAAATTCCTTTATAACTGTAGTCACTGAAACATGACAAACTGCCATACAACCCAAAAAGAGCCCCTTTCAAACCAAAATACTGAAACATGTTCCTACCACTGTTTACAGCAACTTATGTAGTCTCCTGATATACGCTGTGCTTTAATATGTTCATATAAATGTGAATAATGCAGCACGAATAAAAATAATGTTTATGCTCAAATTGGCCATTTTATAGATGGTGAGGTAAAGAAACATGGAAAGAATTATAAAATAGCAACAGTGATAAGCCATTAACAACAACGGGCACTGTCGCTTCTGGGAAGTGGAATAAATCTGAAATGCACAGGCCTCTCACTGGCTATACAATCATACAAGATCGGTTGTTGTTCTGGCTCATCAAAAACCTTTGCTAAAACAGGTTATCCACTAATACTTTGGTCCCATAAACTAATTACTCTATGAAATGAAAAAAGAAAGCATGTAAAATAGATTGTCCTCTTTAGCCATTTCAAAAGGCATTCATATAATTCCTGAATTTATTCATTATTTTATTACTATATTTGTTCACAGGGTTTGAATAAGGGTTTGGAAATTTGGAGTCCACGGGATAAAAAAAAATTTGTGAGTCCCAATTCAATGAATTTTGACATTCAAATGTGATGTAAACTTGAATACGACTCATTTACCTTTCCAACATGGTATATGCAGCTTAATTTTTTCTACTTGTAAAATTTATCAAATCAGCAGCAGCAGCATCACCACCATTTTCTGAATATTATGTTAATCATTGTCATATCTCAGTTACTGTAGTTTGTGCAATGCTGTTATGGGCTTTGCTGTGGATTGTAGCCTCCCTTTCAGAGGATGGAAGACCATGAGTTAGAAAATTTAGACCAGTCAGTGCTCATCATCGCATTCAGTATAGAATAAATAAATAACTAAATGACAAGAAAAGAGACATTTAAATGACGGCATGAGGTTGAATTGACAGATGAATACAATAATATGGTGTAAAAATCTAGTTGTTGGAATAAGACAATATTTATATTATAGTGCTCAATGTTAACTTCAAGTCTACAATGATTTGGTGTCAAGTAATCATGTGGCGAAGGCCATGGATACACATGCACGCACACACAAAAAGAATTTTGCCCATTGACAAAGTTCCATTTAACATTTTCTGACACCACCCCAGAATTCATTGGCCAGCCATTGAAAAGTAGATGGAAAACCTTGGCGCCTTTCTGTTGAATGCAATGAAGGGACTGCGCATGTCTGTTCGCACAAATTTGGAAAACCTTCACATATAACTGTGTTGTAAAATATCACAAATAAAAATACTGTTTTGGAAATGATTTGGTGCTATGCTGTTGTCATTATAGTGTCGCTAGTAGCATCCTTGCTGGATTTTGTACCACCTTCAATGATGCCACCACACAATATGAATTTTGGACCACTGCAGAATGTCGCTGTACAGTGGTCCCTCGCTATAACACGGTTCACCTTTCGCAGCCTCGCAGTTTCACTGATTTTTTTTGTCCAATTTTGCATGCTTTTTTTTTTTTTTTTTTTTTTTTACAGCGCATTGTGTTCTGCGTCCTCATCAAGAAGGCCGGTCGCGGCACTGTTCGGCATCACCGCGAAGGGAGAGCATGCGCATTGTGTTCTGCGTGTGTCTGTTTATAAGAATCTTCTCGGCCAGAAGAAAAAATAGCGGCAACAACTACCCATAACTGTGTTTCTTTCACTCGGAAAAAGACACCTGCACCGAGGTGGTCACTCAGTGGAAAAAGACGCATACAGCGGAGCGCGCCAGGATGAAGAGGCGCGATCAGAAGGAACTGTGAAATACTGGTCAGTCACTATTAATATTTCTTATGTGTCCACCTCATAGGTTGATCGTTAAAATTAAATTTGTTTACACAGGAGAGAAAGAGGTGAGAAAATGTTAATTGCCTGTTTGAAGAAAATGTATAAAGTGTGTAGTGAGGGTTTTGCAGCCTTAAAATGTATATAATATTGTAAAAAATAATGCTTACCACTTCCCCGGATTTCGCCTATTGCAGGTTATTTTCAGGACGTAACTCCCGCGATAAACGAGGGACCACTGTATTGTAAAATTGACTGAAGCCCCGTTTTCACTGCATTAATTCACTTAAAATTGCAGGAACATTTTACTGCAGTACAAATTTAATTGGACAGTTGAATGAAAGATATGCAAATTAAAGGAAATATGGTCAGAGGAGCTTACAAAAAGGCATATGCACAAAATGCAATGGGAAGTGACACTCAACTGCATCTCCCCAAGTAATCGCTGGTTTGACACAGTCATTTCAGCAGTACCCAAGGACTCTCTGAGGAGACCCTAGTACCAAAAACATGTCGTCACCTTAGATCACTGCCAAGATAAGTGAATGTCTCTGCAGTTTCAAAATTTCCGTGCACACAGATACACACTTCTGATGGCTGAGTCCAAGAAGTCATCGAAAGTATGGATATCAGTCTTGATCCAGGACAATCACAAGCCCAGTCACTCCAATTCTTGACTCAGCTTCTGAAGTGCTGGAATCAGGGTATGTATTGATTCAACAAAAATCTCAGCATTATCCGCAATGTCAAAGTCAGTAAACATTTCCTCTCAAACAAAAGCACTTACGCAGCTGGTTTTACTACCATACCCACTGCCCAGTCTATACAGGCATGGAAGACTGTAGCAGCAGGAACACATCCCAAGAGGGAATCACAAGACACATCACAAGAGGGAAAACGAGAGTTCAAATTCTTGTCTAGTTCTCTTCATGCTACATGCATGTCTTAAAATGTCAGATGCCACAACTGGACCCAGAATGCATGCTTCTTCAACACGTGAGTGTTTCCGTTTTTCAGGCAGCTGAATTTCTGGTCCGTTGTTTACAATACTTGACTTCCACGTTTTTGTTTTTTTGCCCATGTATCTATGAGAAAGTCATGCTAGTTTATCAGATTTTGCAAGTATGTGACCATGGATGCTTGGAGAGAAAGAGACATCGGGTTAGTGATGTCAACAGGACAGCTGTGGTGTGGAAATGGGAATTTGAAGCAGTCAGCATGGGTAGCTGCTAGCAAGGTCTATGCTTACTGGTTTATTGACTGTGGCTGGACAAATGAAAGAATCAAAAGACATAAAGGTCACAATGGCAATCAAATGTTTAATGACCATCATGTGGAACTTTGAAATATCAAAGGTTATGAAGTCCTGTGAAGCTCAAAGCAGTGTCAGATTCAGACAACAGAACAATATTCGCCATGACTGCTGTGTGCCACTTCAGGTGAAGTAAAATCAGCGGAATGTTGCTGTATTGCAACGTATGTATTCATTATTTGTTATTTAGTTTGTCCAGTCTGGTTTACACTTATTGGATGTACTTTTAATGATACGTGTGCCAGTTACAGCTCAACCTGAAGGACAGCTGACTGGAAATATCTTTAAAATTAGGTAAATAATAATAATGTGCCACCTATATATGGTATGGCAAATTCATAATTTGTTTTAATGCCATGGATTAATAGCTGATATTTTGGAGACAAAATACTGCATCTTTGGAGTCCTTAATTCTTAGTGTATAAAATCCTAAATAAGTATGAGAAGGGGAAAAAGAAAACAGTGCTACGGCTGAGACTCTGGCAAGAATTCAATAAATCTGAAGAGGAAAGAATGCGACTTCTGGAAGAGCAGGTAGTAGTTTCCTGGAAAAGCTCTTGAACTGTAGTCAACCAGTGCATATTTGAGCAATGGGAACACAAATGCACATCTTCCATGAATGGGTATGTTATTAGAAAACTGCATTTAAATTACAAGGAGAAGGCACAATTGCAGATCAAAAGAGATCACACGAAAAACAATCATCGTCATGAGTGTACTGAAAGAACATGTTCAACCTGTAGTGTTACCGTGACACCTTGTTTACAGGCAGGATTTAAAATTATCTGTAGGTTTCCAAAACCTGAGAGACCGCACACGAGGAAAAAAAAAAAAAAAAAAAAAATCATAGATCTGACAGGTTTGGTCATACAGCAAGTGGTGTGCAGCCACATGGTAACAACAACACACCATACACGAACAGATTTCACACACAAACATTCCCGGTCAGACAGGAAATCTCGCAAAACTCTCAAGATTAAACGTGACTTCAACGTAAATAACAGAGATACTTTGTGGAATATTTACAACAGAGGAAAAAAAAATGATACAAGAGAAAAAGAAAAGGTGTTCTTTAAAGGAGTGAGACAGCGTGGACCAAACCAGACTTTCTGGTAAGCTGTTTTGATTTTAGATTTCCACTCTTTTGCATCTGTCACTCGCTTTCTGATTGGCTACACGCCACATTCAGCAGGCTGTGTGCTGTTTGTGTCGGGGGACACCACAGATGCTGCGATATCGGGGCCAAGACAACCCAACATGTTGAATTCCCCAATTTGTGGTTTGAGCGCCCCTGACGTCCTTCTGAGCAGATCAGAGCGCTCTTAACACACCACACACAGCAGAATATCTGATAGATTATCGTTACGTCATCACGATTGTCGAGGTGTCTTTAAGATTGTCGGAAGGGGAAGATTGGGTACGATATCGGCCTAATTATCTTGCCGTGTGAATCAGGCTTGAAGTGACTTCATATCTGTTCATTTTTACCCTGCTGAATAAGGAGAACTTATTTCTTTCATTCAATAATTAAAAACATCTTCCATACCCCACAAAAGACCACAAAAAATAAGCACATCTGATCATGAAAAGCTAAATGCTGCTGGCAGCCACCTTCAGCCAAAGAAAGTATAAGAAGGCGAGAGGTCGGCTGCTGCGTGGCTCCCGTTGCAGCTGGATGTGTTACCATGACAACTAAGGAAACAACATGGACAAAAAATAGGAAAAGACTACTAATGCTTTTATCTGAATTACTAAATTACATTATACCCACTCACTGCAACACGCACATGTGGAAATCAATATGACTTGACACACAAATATCAATAGTCTTGCCATCTTTCAACAAGCCAAAATACTGATTATTTTATGGTTCACAATCTGTTAAATGACATCCGTCTCCAAACAGCTGCAGTAACAGGTGGCTTCAAATGCAGAAAAACACAGTTAAGTATCAGCAGCAGCAGCAGCAACTTCCTGTGTGAAAGTACATTT
This sequence comes from Thalassophryne amazonica, assembly GCF_902500255.1. Taxonomy (NCBI): domain Eukaryota; kingdom Metazoa; phylum Chordata; class Actinopteri; order Batrachoidiformes; family Batrachoididae; genus Thalassophryne; species Thalassophryne amazonica. The sequence goes on from NC_047107.1 coordinate 87,664,403, forward strand.
GGGACTTACTAATAGAGCAGAGGAGGATTTTCTTAAAAAGAAGATCTGAAAGTTCACCTACAATTTGCCAGAAGGTACATCTGAGATGTAAGCCTAGATTTGATGTTTTAGTGAAAGAAAACCCTCCTCTATACCACTTCATCATGAAGCTTTAGAACTGGAAATACAAAATGCAGAATTTGCACTGTGCACAATTTCTCCAATCACAGCCACAGACGCCTGTAACTTCTGGGTTGTCTGGGTGTCTTGGTGGCTTTCCTCAGTCTTCTCCTTCTTGCACAGTCACTCAGTTTTTGAGAACTGTCTACTCCACATAGATTTACCATAGAGTTCCATACTGTTTGCATTTCTTCATAACTGATGTAAATAAAGTTAAAGACATATTCAATGACTTGGAAATGTTCATGTATCCATCTCCTCGCTTGTCTGAAGAAAACTGGCAATTAAACTGATTATTTACAGATATTATTCCAAAGGGGCTGATTACTTATGTAACCCATCATCTTGGCTTTTATATTTTTAATTGATTTATATCAAGTTGTAGAGATTTGTTTTCAGTTTGAGTCTAAGGAAGATAATTTTATCATTTTTTATATTGAGAAGCCTGATTTACTTTTTGTATTTGAAACGCCATAAACAAATTAAAATGTGTGACATACCAAGGGGCTAAATGCTTTTGCAAGCCACTGTATGTGACAAAAGCATGTTGCTTGCATATCATATAGTAATTGAGAAGTAAATTCCTACCCTTACAGAAAAAGAATGGGCACTCATGAGAGCACATGCATTTTGTTCCACTATTTTTTATCTAATCCATGGAATAAACTCACATAAACACAAAGTATCCTGAAGCAAAGATTAATTAAGTTACTAATATCAACTGAAGTACTAGCTGAGATGGAAAAGCGGTCAAACTATACACTTCATCGCTTTGATCTTGGTCCATAAAACATAAGTGACAGTGTCTGTGGGAGTACTTTTTGTTTAAGCAATAGCACATCCTCCTGGCTGATCTTCACAAGGTCCAACTTAATCTTTTTGCAATGCCCTAGTCTAATTTACAAGGGGTTACTGCTAATGTGCACCAACTACAAAATATGACAGCAGGCTGCAGTCATCAGCACCTAAACTGGACTCATTCAGAATAAGTATTTTTGACACAGCAACAGTGAACACACACAGCAACACCGTACAGTGGGAAAGTCCAAGCAGCTCAATGCAGATCTGAGACAGAGGATGGAAGATTTAGGCAAGTGAAGCTATTTCTAAACAACTGCAGCTTCCAAGTTCACCAGTTCAAACTGTATGTAAGTACAGGTTATTGGGAGGAACAGCCACTTTGCCAAGGTCTGGAAACTGACCCAAACTATCACCCTCAACTGAGAGGAGGGAAGCTGGAGCCTATTCCAGCAGTCATAGGATGAGAGGTGGGCTTAACCTTGCACAGGCCACCATTCTACCCCAGGGTGCTCCAGTTTTTCCTCACCAGCCACAGCAGAAGAACTTTGTGACTGCATGCTTAGTTGGGCTCTGTGCCATGGAGTGGCGCAGAGAGGAGGACACGAACAGAGCCAGATGTGTGGCTTCACGCGGTTCTCGCCTCACTCGTTTTCCCAAACATCAGGCACATGCAGCAGGTGGAATACCTGCAGGAGCGCACTGAGGAGCACTGGAACAAGACTTTTAGCTGAGTTGGCGTCACTGTCCTCCTTCATTACACTGCAGCAATGAAACTGAATGCAGTGCAGCAGGGTTTAATTGTGCGCACGTCAGAAAAGAACGCTGTCACCCTCTATTAAGGATTACCACTAATCAAGATGCCTCAACACGCTCAGTTGCAACCTCCACGACATGAGGCGAAACGAGGGTGGTGCGACAAGGACTGTCCTTGTCCTTGCGACAAGAAGTCTGTCCTTGTGGGCGGCCGACCGCTCCGCATCAAAACAGTGAGCGTAGTCTCTGGACTTGTTGCCAAGTTGGCCGCACCTCCATTCAGTAGACAAGGAGGTGGTGCCGGAGTTGGCTGCAGCTCTGCACAGCAGACACGGGGGCGGTGTGAGTGGCCCGCTGCGGCGTTTACCAAGCCCGCAGACTCGGTAAGCGCATCGGAGGCAGTGAGAGCAAGGCGTCGGGGAAGAACGTCGCCCACTGTTGATGTCACCGCTGATCTGAGCATGCAGAGCTGTATCTCGCATTCATTGTAGCTTACTTTTGGAGGTTGAAACCAGGATGTGTATAACAGTAACATTACTAACAGATAAAATAAATTTCAATGCGGGATCGGACTGAAGGCACTAGCGCTCCGTCTTCTGCCTCACGTCAGTTTTTGCGACGGGTCAAATTTTAGCTGCAAATTTGTCATTTTTAAACGAAGATTTCTCCGCTGAATTACACATTTGGGCTTGCAGATTTACTTTACTGCATTCATAAGGGTCTTATAAATACTATCAGCTATTTCTTTCTGAGATCTGACCACATTTATTTCAATGCAGGTCTACTTTAAGGATGTAATCAAGGACATTTAACATATTAGAAAAATAAAAGCTCCATACCCATCTCTGTAATTGATAACCGTGTCAATGATGGCGTTCATTTGCGGGTGAGTTTGGGAGGGTTGGGGGAAAGTTTTTCAGCTGGAGGGCGCCCACGTCTCTTCTTGGCTTTGGGGCCACCATCATCTCTGCTTGAAGAGTCCTTGTCCTGACGTCTTTTGCGCCTGCGTTTCTTCAGTCGAATCTCCTCCCATCTCTTCCAGGTTTCCATCCTCAATGGCCTAAAGTGGCAAAGTGCCGGCAAAGAAACAGGGTTAGAGAGAGGGCTACAGCAAGGGAGAGAGACCACCAGATAATACCTCCATCTTCTGTCCAATTCTAAACCTGCCACACCTGGCAATTAAAGAGTTAAAGAAAGCTGTCTACTACTGATATTTTTTCCTCAGGTGTTTACTTTAACAAGCTCCAGAGTAGTGCACCATCCTGTTCCCACCCCAGAAAAACAATATGTAAAATGTTCATTATTCCACGCATCCAAGACAAAATGAATTTTTAAGTGTGCGACTTCTAGTTGACATCACAAAAACAGACATTTGGAATAAAAAGAGAACAACCTGCACAAAAAGACTGACTCTGGGCCCAAAACCTGTTCCCACTCCATTGCTGTGATTTGGAAATTGCTATCCTTTCATTAAAAATTAAAGTTTGCACTTTATGATCTATTATTCATATGTGCTTTAAACTCTACATTGTGGCAAACAGCTAAAATAACACAGTCAAAGTCCATAGAACTGACGGTAATCAGCTGTCAGTCATATCAATTATGTTACTGTCTGTGGAACCAAGAAAAATATATTACACACAAAATGCCCTGGAGAATGTCTTCTCTCTCAAAAACACATTTATGTGTGAATAAAAATAAAAGCCAATATTACAAAACTATAATGATTACATTTCCATAAACAATAATACATTGGGTCTTGTTCCTACCACTAATATAGTAAGCATTTCATAATCAGAACAAGTCTGGGAGCATATGCTGGTTTGCATGTTGCTGCATTCACGCCTTTATGCCGCGTTCACACCGGGCGCGACGCGAGTGACTACAGCCACAGGTTGCCATGTAATCCCTATGTAAGGACGCGTTTTTGGCGCCAAACCGTGCAGCGCGACACGATGGAGGCGAGTGAAGCGACGCGAGTGAAGCGGATTTGAGCGTTTTGCGCGTTTGTGGTGCGATATTGTGTCGCCGTTGTGGGTCCGTGTACTTACACTTTCCCAACATGTTGCTTACATGACTGATTCTCTGTGCGTGATCGAGCACACAGGTGTCTCAGTGTTGAGGACCCCAGTAGTTGGATAACAAGGGAAAGTCCACATCTCACCTGGCTGCAGCAGCTAGATGGTTGCATTCAAGAGGTGAAGATGGACCAGGTGAGTAACTGTGTGGTTGGCAATGGGGACCCAAGGTGGTTCTGTGGTGTGGTGGATGCATAAATGCATGGCAGCAGAGTATAGTCATAAACTTGACTTGAATTCTGTACACAATGTAACAGGTCTGAAATATTTTTGCACTGTAGACATGAAAAAAGTATCCTGTTTTGCTGATTAGTCTTTGAGCCATTCATCAATTTTGACCTAATCGGTACCATAACGAAACGACATAGAATCCAGCCTCAGTGTACCATGGCCTACACAAAATGTGTGATAGCCATCCCAGGGTGGTAGTTATAGCCAGCTAGGGGTCAATGAAATTAGAGGTCAAAATGTAAAAATGCTTCAGTCATATTGAAAACTATACTACAGTATTATCATTTTACCGAGGTGTTGCTAGGCCGGTATTGTAGATTTACGTTGACGCTACCTCGCTATACCGCCCGCTGTGCATAAACAAATGATGTCATAGCACGTGTGCGCAGCCCAAGAACTGTCCGCAGAGGGAAAAAAAACTAACTAAAAAGGCGAGAAGTGTGTGTTGGTCCCAATGTGGATATTCCAGATGATTTTCTCATGGATAGTACGACAATGAACAGCAGCCAGAGCAGCCAGCTTGATGAGGACGCACTGCCGAATTTGGAGAGCAGCGCGCGCCAGCCGGCACGACAAAAGTTAAGTGAGCCAACTTTTTATGTACACGTTACGTGTAGTGTATCTCAGTAAAAAGTGATAATAATGCAAATAACATGCTGTGGTTGTGCAGTATGCATTTTCTGAGTCCCTCTGTCCATGACCAGTCGCCCAAAATGACAGATATTCGCCCGAGTTAAATAAAGGTCGAAGAAGGGTGATGTCCATTGGATTCTATGACCGTTGACCTATGTTACCCTGTAACATGATAACTAAGCATGACAGATGGTGCAAACTATTCCTTTTTAGAACCCTATAACCCAAACAATAATTTGCATAATTGTTTACTGAAATTGGAGCAACTTTAACTTTTGACCCCTATACAAACTGAAACTGACCTTTGTCACCATTTGTGTTGTTTTTACCGCATAACTACAGAAGATTCGGTCATACGTAGATAGTCCAAACTATACCTTTTTAGAATCATGATGAGACAAATAATATAATATGGTTTTCACATGATGAACATCATACATTTTTGTGTAGGCCATGATTCTGTGTCGTTTCATCATCTTAAAGGCCTGTCACACCTTGACGATTTTGCCTGCATATACCGGCCATTTTAAAAACACTGGTGTACATCTAATAAATTTGTGGTATCGAAAACCTGCTTGGCCCATGGACTAGATGACTTCTTTTCCAGAGATGGCTACATCCCCTGGCAATAATTATGGAATCACCGGCCTCGGAGGATGTTCATTCAATTGTTTAATTTTGTAGAAAAAAAGCAGATCACAGACATGACACAAAACTAAAGTCATTTCAAATGGCAACTTCCTGGCTTTAAGAAACACTATAAGAAATCAGGAAAAATAATTGTGGCAGTCAGTAACGGTTACTTTTTTAGACCAAGCAGAGGGAAAAAAATATGGACTCACTCAATTCTGAGGAATAAATTATGGAATCACCCTGTAAATTTTCATCCCCAAAACTAACACCTGCATCAAATCAGATCTGCTCATTAGTCTGCATCTAAAAAGGAGTGATCACACCTTGGACAGCTGTTGCACCAAGTGGACTGACATGAATCATGGCTCCAACACGAGAGATGTCAATTGAAACAAAGGAAGGATTATCAAACTCTTAAAAGAGAGTAAATCATCACGCAATGTTGCAAAAGATGTTGGTTGTTCACAGTCAGCTGTGTCTAAACTCTGGACCAAATACAAACAACATGGGAAGGTTGTTAAAGGCAAACATACTGGTAGACCAAGGAAGACATCAAAGCGTCAAGACAGAAAACTTAAAGCAATATGTCTCAAAAATCAAAATTGAAAAATGCACAACAAAACAAATGAGGAACGAATGGGAGGAAACTGGAGTCAACGTCTGTGACCGAACTGTAAGAAACCGCCTAAAGGAAATGGGATTTATATACAGAAAAGCTAAACGAAAGTCATCATTAACACCTAAACAGAAAAAAACAAGGTTACAATGGGCTAAGGAAAAGCAATTGTGGACTGTGGATGACTGGATGAAAGTCATATTCAGTGATGAATCTCAAATCTGCATTGGGCAAGGTGATGATGCTGGAACTTTTGTTTGGTGCCGTTCCAATGAGATTTATAAAGATGACTGCCTCAAGAGAACATGTAAATTTCCACAGTCATTGATGATATGGGGCTGCATGTCAGGTAAAGGCACTGGGGAGATGGCTGTCATTACATCATCAATAAATGCACAAGTTTACGTTGATATTTTGGACACTTTTCTTATCCCATCAATTGAAAGGATGTTTGGGGATGATGAAATAATTTTTAAAGATGATAAGGCATCTTGCCATAGAGCGAAAACTGTGAAAACATTCCTTGCAAAAACACACATAGGGTCAATGTCATGGTCTGCAAATAGTCCGGATCTTAATCCAATTGAAAATCTTTTGTGGAAGTTGAAGAAAATGGTCCATGACAAGGCTCCAACCTGCAAAGCTGACCTGGCAACAGCAATCAGAGAACGTTGGAGCCAGATTGATGAAGAGTACTGTTTGTCACTCATTAAGTCCATGCCTCAGAGACTGCAAGCTGTTACAAAAGCCAGAGGTGGTGCAACAAAATACTAGTGATGTGTTGGAGTGTTCTTTTGTTTTTCATGATTCCATAATTTTTTCCTCAGAATTGAGTGATTCCATATTTTTTCCCTCTGCTTGGTCTAAAAAAGTAACCGTTACTGACTGCCACAATTTTTTTTCCTGATTTCTTATAGTGTTTCTTAAAGCCAGAAAGTTGCCATTTGAAATGACTTTAGTTTTGTGTCATGTCTGTGATCTGCTTTTTTCTACAAAATTAAACAACTGAATGAACATCCTCCGAGGCCGGTGATTCCATCATTTTTGCCAGGGGTTGTAGAATGTGATTTACAATCTAGGAGTAAGACCTGGGAAAAAGTAACTATAACACTCAAAAGTTTTAGCCTGTTGCCACTTTTTAAGAACATAATGAATCAGAACAGTGAGCTGAAAAGACACAGTACAGAAAATTAGTATTTACAATCTGACATATTGCAGTTTTCTTTTTATATAAAGTTTGACATGTACATATGCTTTTACATCAGCAGGACTTAGTACTGTGAAGCACAGTGAGCAATTTCTTTGATCATGTGTTAAACCGATAGTGAATCCCGGAATCTGAACTTGGAAAAAGCCTTTTCCCACTGTTCCTTTTAAGTTGTGCAAGAGTTAGTATCTATAAAGCTTCTAGAGAATGTCAACAGGTTACACCGCCAGATAAACGGGACTCTAACAATAGAGAGCACCTGGCGTTTTCATATCATCATTCATGTCTTATTAGGAAGGAAAATTCCCTCAATCCATTTGGGATCGGACGCTTCGGCATTTGGTGCTTGGACAGTGTGATGATGGCGGTGCCCTCGACAAAGGCTACAGAGGAATAGCAGAAATTGCACCGGCACCTGAGTTTTTCCAGCTGACATCTCTGGCACTCAGACAAGGATTAGGATCTAATTTGCCCTTCTCTTCCTGGGCTCAAGTTTGTCCTAACAGCTCGGCGCTTCAAAGAGCCAGATAAAAACAGCGCGATGGATGGTCATTCTTCAGTGAGAATTGGCTTAGTGAAGCTCTGTTTGAAGTGGCAGGAACACAAAAAGAAAAGCTGGTTTGATGTGCGGTGGAGTGTGAGGATCCTGCCAGCTGTACTGTCCGACGACTCCGCCTAAGCCACACAGTTCAGCCACGACACCGGCAAATACTGGAAATATCAAACATGTGTGTAAATGACAAATGTCCTGAATATAAATGAACTGCATTTATATAGCGCTTTTCCATCTGCATCAGACGTTCAAAGCGCTTTACAATTATGCCTCACATTCACCCCGATGTCAGGGTCGCTCACTACACACTGGGAGCATTAGGGGATTAAGGACCTTGCCCAAGGACCCTTAGTGATTTTCCAGTCAGGCGGGGATTTGAACCCATGATCTTCCGGACTCAAGCCCAACACCTTAACCACTAGACCATCACCTCCCCCATATAAACTAAAGGGAACTCAGAGAGAGTAGCTCTCCACCAACCGAAGGGGACAGGTGCGATATTTTTGACTGCCCAATCAGGTTCTGCTACCTGTATCAGGATTTGATGGTGACTGCTTGGCAGCAGTCCGTTGCCAAATGTTAGTATATGAAGTTTGCACAGAAATTAATTGATTTATGATGTGGACACTGACTGATGTTATAGCTGTTCTAATTTCATGTATAACCTTTTTGTATATGTTATACAAGCAATCTATTTGTCGTTCAGTTCATGTGTTCTCACACACTGTTCTAGAGATGTTATATCACTAAACCATTATACACACATATCATTATTACTGTAGACAGTTTATTTTTCAACCTAAATATGAGAAGGTTCTCAGATTGGTTATTTTATTATTACTGGGGGCCCTTCTGAGTACAAAGATTCAGAGGCTATATTACCAGAAGTGTTTGCATATAGTGTAGTGTAGCCTGCAGCATGTCTCAGGGAGAGGAACAAGTACAGGCTTAGTTCTGATTTTAGTTTTGTAGTTGTTAGAGCGGGTTTGGGTTACGGGACACCCCTAGATTTTTGAAAATCTTATTTTCATCTGTACTCAGAAATGATGTCTATGAATGTGTATGTTTTGTCTCAACCAACTGTTTTTGTGTTGTTGTTATTATTATTATTATTATTATATAATAACCTTTATTGAACCAGGTAAAAGTCCATTGTGAACAAGACCTTTTTTTTTTTTTTTACAAGAGTGACCTGGCCAAGAAAGACAGCAGCACACATCATAATAGACAGGTTAACATCATCAAGAGAATATTAATAACAAACAAAATACACTCAACTTAGTCATTGTGAGTTGTAATGATGTGTGGGAAAAACAGATTAGAATTTAAAGACACAGGCATGGTGTCTTTAAATTGAATTGAATTGAATTCCAATTCAATTCAGTTCCATTTGCGATCTCTTAAAACAGAGCAGAAGGTATTCAAAGACGTTATCCCAGACAGTTGCAGTTCACATTGGAGGACATTCCAATCAGGGGGAGCAGAAAAACTGAAAGCCGCCTTTCCCGTTTCAGTGCGGACACGAGGTACATGGAAACTTAACATGCCGTTCGAATGCAGAGCATAATGGCTTCCCGATCTCTGAAGTAAAGTGGATAAATAGGTCGGAACCAGTCCAATAAGAGTCTTGTAAACCAGCGTCATCTAATGTGTATATCGCCTTGCAGTCAAAGGGGGCATGCCAGCTGTGGCATACAACTCACAGTGATGTGTGAGGTGGCGACAGCCAGTGATGAATCTTAAGGCATAGTGATACAGTGGGGTCAGGGACTGTAGGCAGCTAGTTGAAGTGTACCTGTATATGACATCGCTGTAGTCCAGTAAGGGCAGGAAGGTAGCAGTTATCAGGTGCTTCCGGGCAATTAAGGGGAAACATGACTTATTTCTAAAAAGGAAGCTGAGCTTCTCCTTTAATTTGGAGAATTAAATTTTAAGATGGATTTTAAAGGAAAGCACCACTTTTAGTTAAACATGGCAGATAATACTAATTCAAAATATGCTGCTGCACAGTTCATAAATTGGAATGTAAAAATTAAACGGGCCTGTAAAAAGAGCTAAATATTCAATTACCTTCTCCAGGAAACTCCTTTGTTGGTAAAAGATCATAACAGACTAAAAAGGCTGGGTAGGGCAAGTGTTCCATTCCAATTTAAACACTAGAACACGTGGAACAGCCATACTGATACATAAGAATATTCAGTTTAATGCAACCACTATTTCAGATCAACAAAGATTTGTAATGGTACCTGGGCTCCTCCTTTACAGACCTGCATTTTGGTTAATGTTTATGCCCCAAACAGGGATGATGACAAGTTTATTATGAAAAAAAATTGTCTCTTCAATATCAACAATTAATTTTTTGGCGGTGATCTGGACTGTTGTACCCCCAAAGTTATGAACCCTTCAAACATGGGTAAGTTGCTTGCAACTTTTATTAATCAAATAGGGAGTGCTGACCCTTATTTCCAGAAAATAAGTCCTTCTCTTTCTTTTCCCCGGTGCATCATTATACTAGAATAGATTATATTTTTTTAATCAATCAAATGCTTCTGCCTTATGTTAGGAAAGCAGAATATTCCACATAATTGAATCGGATCACGCACCTATGTTATTTGGATCTTGAATTTCCTCTTCCCTCTGATAGTGCCTCCTGTGAATTAATATCCCAGAAAATTGATGACTTGAATCAAAACAAAAAGGACAATATTTCCTCTTCCCTTCTTTGGGAAACCCTGAAAGCTGTAATCAGGGGTGAGATATGCCTGTTTGATTTCTTCTGCCTACACCTTTAGGCATCATGTATTTGGTTTATTTTCTTATATTTCTTTTTGTTTTTACTTTTCTGTTACGAGTTTGGTTATTTGTATATGAGTGAACTTCTGTTATGCATGGGTGTCTAATAAATTATTATTATTATTATATCATATTCTGCCAAAATGAATAGATTTAATCAGGAAGAGCTTATTAAATTAATGTGGTGGATGCTCAGTACTCTACGTATTTCACCCTCCCCTGAACTTTATAAAAGAAAACCTGACTTTCAAACAATATAATTTGTTATCAACTGAAAAGACTGAATGACCTTTGTTAAAATCACGGGGATATGTTTATGAATACGGCAACAAAGCTAGTCGTCTTTTAGCTCATCAACTGAAGGGACGCTCAGCAAATCCCACAAATAAGGAAAATGAAGGATGAATTAACAAACGACCCAGAAGAAATTAATGACACGTTCACTTTGTTTTACTTGAACCTGTATACATCACAGATGACAAATAACAGTCATGGAAAATTTCTTTAACAACCTCCAGGCCCCTTCTGTTCACCCTGAGATATCCCATAATCCCTTGTGCGCCAGAGCTGTCAAAACAACAGAGAAACTACATGAAGACAATTGCAAATGAACATTATACTACCAAAATGTTCATTTGTATGTCTTTCAGAACATTTATAAGAGACTGCATGCATGAGACCCCTGAAAAGTTGCTAAAACAAATATTCCAAGTATTCCGTGTCTGCTGCCTTCAACCTGCGTGGAGCTTCATAAACGCAAACTGAATTTCAGACATCTTATATATATTACTCTGAAATATACAGCACAAACAGCGTTGCAAAGGCAATAAGCAGGGAGTTAAAGAGCAAACTTCACTTTCCCCCAAAATGAAATTTAACAGGAAAATAACGGGGAAACTTCCTGAGATTCTCGCATGTTTACATAAAACAAACACAGTAACAATGTCTAAAAACCCAGATAATATCACAAGCGTTTTAGGTACAATAATCAAAGCGTTTTAGCATATTGAAGGGGTGATGATGAATATCATCAGTGCATATGCCCCACAGGTAGGTTGTGAGATGAAGGAGAAAGAAGATTTCTGGAGTGTGTTAGATGAGGTGGTGGAGAGTGTGCCCAAGCATGAAAGAGTGGTGATAGGAGCAGACTTCAATGGGCATGTTGGTGAAGGGAACAGAGGTGATGAGGAAGTAATGGGTAGATATGGTATCAAGGATAGGAATGGGGAAGGACAGTTGGTAGTTGATTTTGCAAAAAGGATGGAAATGGCTGTGGTGAATACCTACTTTAAGAAAAGGGAGGAGCACAGGGTAACATATAGGAGTGGAGGAAGGTGCACACAGGTGGACTACATTCTTTATAGGAGATGCAAGCTAAAAGAAATCACAGACTGTAAGGTGGTAGCAGGAGAGAGTGTCACTAGACAGCACAGGATGGTTGTTTGTAGGATGACTTTAGAGGTAAAGAAGAAGAGAGTGAGAGCTCAACAAAGGATCAGATGGTGGAAGCTGAAGGAGGAAGACTGTTGTGTGAAATTTAGCGAGCAGGTGAGAGAAGCACTAGTTGGAGGGGAAGCAATTTTGGATAACTGGAAAAGTACTGCAGATGTGGTGAGGGAGACAGCTAGGGCAGTACTGGGTATGACATCTGGACAGTGGAAGGAAGACAAGGAGACTTGCTGGTGGAATGAAGAGGTCCAGGAAAGCATAAGGAGAAAGAGGTTGGCAAAAAAGTTTTGGGATAGTCGAGAGATGAAGAAGTAGACAGGAGTACGGAATGCGCGTAAGGCGAGAGAGAAGTGGCAAAAGCAAAGGAAAAGGCATATTGCGAGCTGTACAAGAAGTTGAATAGTAAGGAAGGAGAAAGCATATGATAGTGTGCCAAGAGAAGAGCTGTGGTATTGTATGAGGAAGTCTGGAGTGGCAGAGAAGTATGTTAGGGTAGTGCAGGACATGTACAAGAATAGTGTGACAGCGGTGAGATGCGCAGTCGGAATGACAGACTCATTCAAGGTGGAGGTGGGATTACACCAAGGATCAGCTCTGAGTTCTTTCTTGTTTGCAGTGGTGATGGACAGGTTGACAGATGAGATCAGACAGGAGTCCCCATGGACTATGATGTTTGCAGATGACATTGTGATCTGTAGTGAGAGTAGAGAGCAAGTTGAGTCTAGTCTGGAGAAGTGGAGATATGCTTTGGAGAGAAGGGGAATGAAAGTCAGTAGAAGCAAGACTGAGTACATGTTATGAATGAGAGGGAGCCCAGTGGAATAGTGCAGTTACAAGGAGTAGAAGTGGTGAAAGTAGATGAGTTTAAATATTTGGGGTCAACTGTTCAAAGTAATGGAGAGTGTGGTAGAGAGGTGAAGAAGAGAGTGCAGGCAGGGGAGTGGGTGGAGAAAGGTGGCAGGAGTGATTTGTGACCGAAGAATATCAGCAAGAGTGAAGGGTAAAGTTTACAAAACAGTAGTGAAGACCAGCTATGTTGTATTGGTTAGAGACAAGTGTCACTAACAATAAAAAAACAGGCGGCGAGCTGGAGGTGCACAAGCTGAAGATGTTGAGATTCTCTTTGGAGGTGACAAGAAATGGGACAAAGATTAGGAATGAACATATCAGAGGGAACAGCTCAGTGGTAACGGTTTGGAGACAAAGTCAGAGAGGGCAAGATTGATGAATGGTTTGGACATCGTGCAGAGGAGGGACCCAGGGTACTATAGGTAGAAGGATGCTGAGGCATTGATGCCACCAGCAGGAGGATAGAGGAGACCAGAGAGTGAGTTCTGATGTGCTGAGAGAGGACATGCAGGTGGTTGGTGATGACAGAGGACGATACAGAGACAGGGTTGAGAATGGAAACGATTGATCTGCTGTGGGCAACCACTAACAGGAACAGCCGAAAGACAAAGAAGAGAAGAATCAGAGTTTTAGCATGCAATGTTGATGTTGTTGTAAGTGTGCAGCGGTTAAATTACAGCGTTACCTGAAAGTCTCAATGCAGTTCTCAGTGTTGTTGACATATTGCAGAGGAGCAACCTCAGATTTTGCAGGATTTGAAACCTCAATAGGGTGAATAAGCACAATGCACAGTACTGAGACTGAACTCAATGCGATGATGTCAATGCAAAATTGTAATCTGGCCCAGACGGGTACGCAATAGAGTTCTTACAAAATTCTCCAACAAATTATTTAAACTCTTACTTGACATGTTTAATGACTCTCTAGACTGTGGATCACTGCCGCAAACACAGGCTTAACCAATGATTTCTCTCCTGCTATAAACAGGTAATGTCAACACTGAATGTGGTTCATATTGTCCCATCTCCCTCCTAAACCGTGATCTGAAGATTTTGGCCAAGGCTCTAGCCTTGCATCTGGAAAAAACAATGTATGATGTGATATCTGAGGGTCAAACTGGTTTTATTTTAGGACGTCAACTCTTCACTCTGCTGTGTCCAGTGCAGTACCAGAGGTGCCTATCCTCCTGGATGCAGAGAAAGCTTTTGATAGAGTTGAGTGGGGAATATTTATTTGCAAGCTTAAAAAAAATGGATATGGCCCTAATATTATTTCATGGATAAGTCTCCTATACTCCTCAGCCAAAGCTTCTACAATAACAAACAGTAAACAGGGGGACTTGTCAGGGATGCCCCATCAGTCCACTACTGTTTGCATTTGCCATTGAGCCCTTATCCATCGCACTTAAATCATCTCCATCAATAAGTGGGATCCTGCACAAATGTTAAAAATTAAATCCTTTATTGGCTCCATGCTCCTGATACAGACCGGTGCCGCTTTGAAGCCACATCCCATATCTCAACATCCCTTAATGCCCTGGTCACGTCCAGTCTTCCGCTGTCCATTTCTAATTTTACTAATAATTCAATTGTCATAAACACAATCAAAATATGGAGCTTTGAGTTCAATAACTTTCTTCACATAAGTCCTGTATGTAACAATCATTCCTTCTTCCCAGCTAGATTCGACTCTGAATATTCTTTGGCAAAGATGAGGCATTTCTAAATTTAAAGATTTGTACATAAACAGTCTGTTTGCTAGTTTTGATGAATTATTATATAAATTTGTCCTTTCATGATCCATCTTATTTTGGTATTTCCACATCCGCCATTTCTTTCAACATAGTGATACTAATTTTCTGGGTTTACCTTTACATCCAAGTTTCGATGATATGTTAGATATTTCTTTGAACACAAAAGGACTAATCTCAAGGATGGTATAACTTCTCTTAAGAATAAAACCTTTTTAAAAATAAGAGAGGATTGGGTGGATGAACTGGGACAGAAAAAAATGTGGAATAGTGCCCTAGAAAGAGTAAACGATAGCTCCTCCTGTGCCAAGTTAAACATAACTCAGTTCAAGGTAGTGCATCGCGCTCAGTTTTCCAAGGCAAGACTGTCTAAAATAGATCCCAGCATAACTGCAAGTTGTGACAGATGTCACAATATTCCAGCCAACTTAGCCCATATGTTTTGGTCATGCCCCATCTTAGCTCCCTATTGGTCCTTTATCTTTGACAGACTTTCAAAAGGTGTTTAATATCAATTTGAAACTCAGTGCGGCAACAGCCATATTTGGTTATAGATAGAAGACGTACAATACCAAATGGACATGAAAATATAATAGCTTTTAAAACGTTGCTTGCACAAGGAATATTTGGAAATGCAAAAATCTGCAGTGGTTGAGTGACCTCATGCAGTTTATACAACTGGAAAAGATAAAATACTCAGAGGCTCTAGAGATAAATTCTTCTCCATCTGGAACCCGATATGGACATATTTGGAAGGACTCAAAGTTTTGCCTAATGTAACTTGGTAGCAACCTTCTTCGTGCAAGACAGTATGTCCGCTCAATAACAGCACTGGGTAAATTATTTAACTTTTATTGTTGTGTATTTATTTTCTGACCTTGATGGATTTTGTGTTTGTCGGCGCTGCAGTTTTTTTAGGTAGGTAGGAAGGTGGGATGGGTGTGCGGTTAAGTTCCTCAAGTTCATTGTGCTCACACACACACATATATACAGTATATATATATATATATATGTACATATACACATAACATACACACACACACGGGGGGGGGGGGGGGGGAATGGAAATGTCAAGTGATTGTACATACTCATACTCTTATGTCTGTCAACATTTCTGAAAAAAGTATTAAAAATCAATATTACTCATCTAGATTTATTATGACAATGCAGCACTAAGCGGAATTGCTAAGAGCCATCTTTAAGAATTCCATGTGTGTTCTCTCAGTCTTTATACTTGAGACTGGTTTGGTTACTAATCAGGCAAACAACATGCACAGTCTCAACAGAAAGAACATCTTGGAACGTATTCAGACCAACTGACATAGTTCACATTTCTGCTGTTATTCTGGGGTTTTGCTTCCTCCAGGTTTATGTCCTGCATTGTCCAGTGTTTACTACATAGCTTGTGTTGCTGCCCCGTTATATTCCTTCCTTAATGTTACTGTTTTATTTTACTCATCGAGCTATTTTACTGTTATTCTTCTCTTTCTCTGTGTTAATTATTCATTAATCATTTTCTGCTGCTTTTTTGGTCCAGGTCACGGTGGCAGCAGACCAAACACCTCATTCCACACTTCCAGGGGACATCCTGACCAGATGCCCGAACCACCTCAGCTGGCTTCTTTTGGTCCAAAGTAGCAAAAGTGTCTTACCCAGATTTTCAAGTTTCTCGCCCTGTCCCAGAGCGTAAGCCCAGATACCCGATGGAGGAATCTCATTTCTGCTGCTTGTACCCGCGACCTTATTCTTTCGCCATTTCCCAAAGCTCATGAGCATGGGTGAGGACAGGAACATATATCGACTGGTAAATTGAGTGCCATGATGGTCTGGTACAACCTCCGTAAAGCCGCCTCAGTCTGTTAAGTGTCATGTTTATTCTGCATCTTTACTTCCTGTGCACCAATTCCTGGGTTCTCCCGCCCAGTATTCTCTTGCTCCCTCTGGTGTGCTGTTCTCTTCCACACGTTCCTCATCCAGTCCCATTAGTTTGCAGTTGTTTCCAATTGGTAATCACTCACACAGTGTTTCAGTTCTGTCCTTTCAGTTCACTAGTATATCCGGATTTGTTTCATGGCATGTATCCTGCATAATCCCAGTGGTTTTCCAGCTCATCTCCTCAGTGTTCCCACATTATTTTCCTGTGTGTATGCTTTCAACTCCTGTGTACTCCTCGACTGATCCCTGTGTTTATGGACACTTTCTGTACTGTCAACTTTCACAGTAAATATGTATCTTCATTTTTACATCTGTGCCTCCAAGTGTCTTGGTGTGCCTGTGATCAAGTTCAGATACAGCATTTTCAAGACGCCAACAGTCTGCCCAATATTTGGGTGGCTTTTGCGTCACTATCTGTGTCTGAACAGAACACCATTGGGACACAACAGTACCAAAAAAAAAAAAAAAAAAAAGCGTGTAAATGTGCCAAGAATACTGACTTAACATGATTTGTGTAGGAACATATGCACACTGAGAAGCAGAAATGTATTTAAAAATAGTTTTTTTTTTTTTTTTACCACAGCAAAGGTTTTTTTTTCCCCTTATAAACATGCACACATTGTGTTTATGAAATTACAGTTGTGATTTAATACGTCCACCAAGGATGTTCTAGTCAAGCATTCATTCCATTATCATAGTAACAAATGCTGTTTTTAGACACTTCACTCAAGCATGGGCACACAATTTTTGAGAAGTGCCTACGTGAGGCATATTTACTATACAGTCTCATACTGACTGTATTGCTTAATGATTGAAATAAATGAAGGCCGAGTCATATTCAGTAACTTGGGAATGTTCATGTATCCATCCTGTGACTTATCTCACAAAAACTGTCAAAGTGATGATTTAACCTTTATATTTAGAATAAACGTCTCCTGTCTCAACTTTTTTGGAATGTGTTGCAGGCCTTAAATGTGGGAATGGATGTATATTATCAAATGAAATGAGGCTGACCACACAAAAACATGAGATATCTTGGGTTCATAATGTCTGAAATGAAACAGAAAACAAAATAAATGCAAATATAAACCAAATGGTTTACATTTGCATTTTCAATATTGTCCCATCTGTTTCTGATTTGGTGTTGTATTTGTCCCCAGGGAAAGCAAAACAGAAAATGTGCTGAAAATCTGTGAGATTTTATTTGCTCTGGGCTATGAGATACAACCACAAAGACACTGTGCAAAGAAAGCAAAGATTAAGTCACACTTAGGGAAAGTTGGCAAGCATGGTTCACACAAACAAAATGGATATATCTGCATGTGAACGATACACAATAGGTTGTCAGGAGCTCATGCTACAAACAAACCAACAGCACAAGGGCTTAAAAGTAATAATACACAAACACCGTAACCCAAATGTATAAAACAATGTTGTTTAAAACAGTCATATTTTTGAACCCATAACAGTTTTCTTTGTAATCTTTCAAGTCATTCATGGTCTTCTGGCTAATAACTGCAAAAATTTGAGACTCCGTACTTCTAAGTTTGCTTTTTACAGCAGCATAGAGTGATGCAACACGTGAGATGCTTTTCAAGAAAAAGCTACATTTTTGTGATTGGATAAATGTTTCTCATATCCAGCAAGACTACACTTCTATGGATCTGTTGGCCAAAACCACACATTGCTCTGTCAAATAAACCCAGTCTGTTCTCTCCTGTCAAATTGAGTTCAACAAATTCTACTGTATGATACACAATTTGAAAACACTAAGAAGGTATAAGAAACAGATGGAACAAATGTAGTGCTGCCTATGTAAAGTGGGCACTTTTGAATGCGGTTAAAAATAACGGGGAGGAAATACACACATTTAAATTAATTTGTATGTCCCCAAGTGTCAATAAAGATTGTCATTTTGTTTAAAATGTGCATCGTCTAAACATTTATCATTTCATTAATCTAAGCACGAGTGGTCACAAAATTTAAAATGTCATCAAACTCCAGATTCACATGGCGATCTCAGAATTACCTAACTGGTATTATTTTTCTTTTATTACTTTGGGCATTAACCTCATTTGGCAGAAGTGCAAGCGATTACAAAGCAAACGCTGGTATACTGTGACCAAATCTTTTTGTTTCCCCGTACAGTTTCAATTTATCATAAAAGCAGAGAGATAAAAATATACTACAAAATAGAAAATAGCAGAGTGGTATTGCTGTAGTTTATCCTCTTAACAGTAACACATTTCCAAGCTTGGGGGGGGGGGGGGGTGTACAGTATGCACTACAGACAGAGGAGAAGAAATAAACTTAAAAAAAAAGAAGTGAAGGACTGGTTTACAGAAGATATTGTCTTTTATGTAAAAACGTCCTCAGTCATCATCGCTCTTGTCTGATGGATCCTGCAGACAGAAAGTAACAGAGGTGGATTTAAATGGTGGAGACAGACTGAAGGGTTTTGTTTTTTCCTGCAGACAGCATCAACAGCAATACACCATGATGAAAAAAGAAGAAACTATCAGAACCCTGGAGTGAAGAAAAGACAGGCTGTGTGAAGGTGAAGTCAGTGACCTTTCTTGACTTGATGTCGAGATTGTGTTTGTGGGCAGAAGCTGACCTACGGAGCTGTGAGGGGAATGAGGACTTAAAAAAAAAAAGAAGAAAAAAAAAACTTTGAGAAGAAATGCAGTTTGTGTGTGTGTGTGTGACAGGGAGAAAGAGATAGAAAGAGACTTCTCTTGGAACAGACGTCATAGTCAGGATGTGTCATCCCCACGGCTAACAGACGGCTGAGAAAATCACTGGCTACATTTACATTCACAGAGGAACCTGCTATTAGCTATGTTCTGCCGGAGCTCTTACTGTGGCTGAGCGCTTCACAAATGATCTACTTTAGCATCATAGATACTGTGATGAATAACCCACAAAGATTTGGGCTTCAATTATGCACCAACCGTTACACTGGATCTAGTCAAGCTTTCATCATTATTACTGTCACATGAAGTGACTGAACTTACAGCTTTTCTTTTAAAACTACATCTGTCTCCTGATTACAAAATGACAGACAGTTATTGAGAAGAAAATTTTGGAAATAAATTGCTAAACTGGCAAACTGTTGAGTGACTTACGTTGTCGTCCTGCTCCTCGTCGCTGTCATCATCGCTGACCACGGGTTTGGCCTTGGCACGGCTTTGCCTCTTCTTCCCTTTATCATGGCTGCGTGCATCTTTGCTGAACTTGATCTTAACTCTCACTGATTTGGCTATATGAAGCACAAAGAAAAACCAGGAATTACTTTAATCGCAGTTTCTGATGAGTCCCAACAAACACGTCCCGGACTCAAACAAGGGCCTCGAAGTGCACAAAATCTTTGTTAATTGATCTCGTACAAGGTTTCTGACATTTGTGCCTGAGGCGGCCATTAGAACAATCGAAACACAGCCAATGAAAAAACTATCTGAGGTTTTAGGGGGGTGTACCACGTTTTGACCAAATGGACACACAAAGACAGACACATACACAAAATCAAGTGGTTCCTTTGCTGTCCCTGCTTTTGACAATGCTGGCAATGAGGCATTAGAACTACCTAATGTTGTGCAATCACAAATTAGCATCTCCACTAAGGCTGCATGATATCGTGAGATATTCAATATTTGATAAACTGTTGCAAAACAATAATTGGCAATACAAATCAGCGTGTGCAACATCAAAGAGTCTGCAACTGTACACACTGTGGTCTTTAGTCTGCTAGCATGTTTTTTTATGCATCATTTGTCATAAGTGGTGGAAACAATGTTAGGTTTTTCTAGATAGCCGCTCCATTTGCATGACACATTTTACAATGGCAGCTTACTTGCCCTGCAAGTGACCTCTGTCACGTAAAACTAAAAAACTGACACGGCTCATTTTCAGACCTCAGTGTATCATTGTTGGATTTCTTTGTGAGGAAAACTGGAATTGATTCATGATCAATAACAGGCAACATTTCTGAAGACTGAAAGTACTCCGTGTGCAGATATAGAGCCTTTGTGCACTTTCTTACAAGCAACACAGAGCTCAGGCACACAGCTCAGCATATTCACACAATTTTGTGACAAAAATAAAAATACCTCCATCCATCAATTGAGGCAGACTGAAGAATTATGTTGCATGTTGTCTGTAAAAGCACAAAATTACTTTAGGCAGAGGCTCAAGTTCAACCAGCACACCGGTGTTTAATAAATGTTACCTGCCTGACTGTCAACTGATCTTATATGTTCTCAGTATTTATACTTAAAACAACCATTTCAGTTGAGGAGGAAAACAACTTGTCCTCAGCACCTTTTTGTCATGTTGCAAGTAACACAGTAATATTCAGATAAAATGAGACATTCTTGAATTGTTTGTTTATAAAAACAAACCCTTCCGGCTGTGTGTATTTAAGTATGTATTGTGCACTTCTGATTTTCACCACTTTCCTCCGTGTTGTACAGTACTCTTATGGTGGCAAAGTAAATCTCAGAGTCAGCAGTGCAGAATTTTAAGTAGATTACACAAGCACATGCATGTAAATGTGCGGCTGTGCATTTGTGCGCATGCCCCAGAAATGTTGAGTCGTACCCTCGGGCTCGGACTCGTCCTCATCATCGTCATCATCATCCTCACTGTCATCGTCACTCTCCTCGTCCCTGGCAATCTTCTGCCTGGCACTCTTGAAGACGGACTGAAGGACAATGGAGTCCTCATATATCTGCAGAGAGAAAGGAAAAACTGTTAACCTTGAATGACATACAACTTTATGAAGGTAGGAGAGAAGAATTTAGTGGACAAAATGCTAATGTGAAAAAGAGATTGCAGCATTCCACCCCTCCCGATTTATTTTTACACCATATCTATCTTGATCAGTGGTTCTTATACAAGTCCTTAAGTACCACCTAACATGCACATTTTCCTTCTCTCCATGCTCTGCCACACCTGAATGAGCTCATCAGCTTGTAGTAGAGCAGGGAGAGATGGAAAATGCCTGTAGTAATTTTGAGTCATGGATTTACGCAGTTACAGTTGTGGATTCAGACCTGTGGCCACTTTGAACACTGTAGTCTGACCTGCTGTGTAATTTGATCAAAATCTGGACAAAATAATTTAGTTGTTTTACGGGACTACTGCACCATTCTTCATTGGTGTTGCGTTGTCATCTTACTGCTGCAAGGAGACAAGAAGAAACTGTAAAGAGAGACAACTGAGAGGGTTTCTGACCTGGGATCCTTCCAGATTAAAATTCTGGGCATTGTGACAGAGCAGCATCACATCGTTCTCCAAGTCTCCCACATTTCTGTATTTATGATTTCTCACACGCTCCTGTTGACACAAAAAACACCAACATGTCATCGTTCAAGCAGCAAGCATTCAACCCATGCAAAATTTAACACATCCGCACTGGGCCATACTGTCTCAAAAGACAAAACAAAAGCCAACACAGTTTTCATTCATCTTTTCTGACAGTTCCACAGTTGTGCCAGTACACTTTCTCCCAGTGATATCCATTAGTGGAGTAACTGGAAAAAGGTTGATCTCCTTAGATATCTGTCAAAGCTCTGATGTGCATGGCTAGCATAATTAAATTCACAGGTATTGCACAATACATAACAATCTACATGCTAAATATCCCAAGTAGCTCTGGAATTAACTTAATTAGACCATGATATCAATATAAATAATTTCCTTTGGGATAATAAAGTTCATCTTGTTCTTAAATTTTTACCGTTTCCATACATGTTTCCAAAATATTGGATAATAAGGTACTTAAGACCACAATAACACCCAAACCATGAGCTCACAACAACATAAAAATAGTTACATGTACATTACGATCCTAGACTCAGGCCGTAACGTCAATTCTTCTTTTATTCATCTTGGTTCAATTGTTGCAAGCTGATTCAAAGCTGAATGTTTCTGCCTCATCTCCTTCAGTAGAAATCATAATGGACCACAATGGAAATAAGTGGATAAATGGATGACACAAAGCCAAAGCAAGCTAACACTTGGACTTTCAAAACCGGGCCGGAAGAGCAGCCAGCTCGAGTGGACAGAGGGAGAGGGAGCTTCTCATCAGTCAGGCCTGTGGCCCGGAGGAGAGACACACAGTCGGTAACAGACATGACGGTGGGAGAAAATGACAGTATTTGGAGGAAAAGTACTTAATCAGTGAAGTGCCACAAAAACAACGGATGAAGGATATTATTATTTTTACTTTACACAAGGGACAGTAATTTCAGCTTGCCGGCGAGCCGGTAACAGCAGCAGCATTTGGAGGAATGATGTTTAATCACTCAAGTCCCATAACACATGGAGGATACCATTATTGTTTTTACTTTACAAGAGGGACTGTAACTTCAGCTTGCCGGCTGAGCTGGTACCAACGGCAGCATTTGAATGAAAGATGTTCACTCTAGTGCCACAACAACAAACAAACAAACAAACAAACCACACACACACACACACACACCACACACAACACACACACACACACACACACACACACACACACACACACACACACACACACACACACACACACACACACACACACACACACACACACAAAACTATGCTAGATGATGCCATAGTATAACGGTGCTGTGATGATAGTATTATTCCAAGGTCTGGAGAACACTGCAGGGTATTAGCAGTAGTACAGCCTTATCAACTTTATCAGGGCTAGATATTGAGCACTTTTTGGCACTGGCCCACATGGCCCAAAGCTTTGGAAAGTTACTCGCCCAACAAACTTCTACTGGCCCAGGCGTACGTGCGCAACGCAACTACAGCTGAAGAATTTTTTAAATTCTGATACAATTTTGTGCATTCTAAGGCTTAAATGAATAAACACTAAGACTGCACAAAAGTGCTATTAGTTTACAACTTTTTTTGCATTTCAGTTTTTTGTTTGAATATGTTTGTTTGAACTTACTTTGTACTTAACTTTTTATGTTACTTATTTACGTTATTCATTGTTTAGCATGTCAATAACACTTGTGCAGAAAAACATTAAAAGTGTTAAATTGTTACTATTTAACCTGTTATTTTCAAGTTTCATACATTTTTTTTAAAGTTGGAACTGACCTTGCTTGCACTTAATTATTGAAGTTATTTTACATTTTATTCACCACTGAAGTGTTGTGAATGAATTTTTAATTTTGAACTGACCTTTTTCCTGGCTTTTAAACATATTAGGGTTTCATTTATTCAGAGTGTTCTGTTCTCTTTGTGTCTTCTTCATTTTCTTCCAGTTTCGATAATTTAAAGATGTTGAGGAAGATTGCCAAAGATCAGTATAGTGCAGCAGATAACTGAAACAATCCTTCACATAGCGATACAAGCTCCAGATTTGGCATGAAGGTTCTTCATAAATCAGATTGAGATCAGTTTGAGTAAATCAGTTTGAGAAAAAAGTGCTAGCCACGTGAAAATCCAATATGACGGCCAGGTAGGGGTCAATGAAGGATGACACAGGGTCAAAATTCAAAAATGCTCCAATCATATTGAAAGCTATACCAAATTATGTGTCTGATCACAAAGATTCCAAAAAAGGTATAGTTTGGACTATCTATGACTGAATGTTATGGAGTTATGGGGTAAAAACAGCAATGGAATGGAAGAAAGGTCAGATTCAGTTTGCACAGGAGTCAAAAGTTAAAGTTGCTCCAATTTTGGTAGAAAGTGGTGCAAAATATTGGTTGAACTAATAGGATTAATAAATGGAATAGTTTTGACTGTGCTGAATGCTTGGTTTGCAGAGTAAATGTCAAACAATGTTGACGTACATTGGATTCTATGGCATATGACGTATGTTACCCTGTAACGTGACAACTAAGCATGACACATGGTGCAAACTATTCCTTTTTAAACCCCTATTAACTCAACCAATAATTTGCATCACATTTTACAAAAATTGGAGCAGCTTTAACTTTTGACCCCTGTACAAACTGAAACTGACCTTTGTCACCATTTTTGCTGTTTTTACCTCATAACTCCATAACATTCAATCATATAGTCAAAACTATACCTTTTTGGAATATTTATGATCAGACAAATAATGTGTTATACTTTTCAGTATGATTGGAGCATTTTAAAATTTTGACCCCTGTGTAATTCTTCATTGACCCCTACCTGGCCACCATACTGGATTTTCAAGTGGCCAGCACTTTTTTCTCAAACACTGATTTATGAAGAACATTCATGCCAAATCTGATGCTTGTATGACCAAGTGCACAATTCTGGCAAAACATCATACTTATCTGCTCCGCTAGTAGCGGAAAAGGCCAAATGCACCCTCCACTACTTCTTCTTTCAAGTTTATTGGCGGTTTGCAAACCAACATGGTGCATTACCACCACCAACTGTTGGGCGTGGAGCATTAATGGATTCTCACTCACTCACCTTCAACCACTTATCTGGGACAGGTGTTACCGACCAAACGGTCCCCTCTAAAAATTGGTCTGCCCTGCATTCACTGCGCATGTGTTATCTGGGACCACAGCAGCACGTCTGAGACTGACTCTCTTCACCCAAAGTGATCAAAGGGAATAATGGGATTATTAACCATCAGATGACAACCTCTTAAATCATTCTAAATCAGTCTTAACTCATTGAGTGCCAGCCATTTTCAAAGTTCAGAACATCCCAGTGCCAGGATTTTTCAGCATTTGAGTGTTTTTTCAAGACCCATAGAAAATTGAGTTCTATGTCCATGTCAACAACAAACATACCAAAAGAAACTTCAGACTTTCCTTTATCATCAGAAAAAAACGTCTGTTTGTACCTCTTTCCATTCATTAGTAATTGTCTGCAGAACATGGGTGGGTATCACTAAAAATGCTGATTTCTGACAAAAAAACTGAGAAAATTGGCTTTTTGTGACAAGCAACATTTCAAGGAGAAAATGTCTTTGATTATAATTGTTTTTGCTTCAGTGACATCTCAAACATTATGAAAAGTGATCCTATTGTATAATGCACCAAAAAAAAAAAAAAATAAAATAAAAAATATCAGGGGAGGGACTCCGTCTGTCTCTTCTCTCGGCGGCGCGTCTTTTCCCTCTGGCTCCCGTGTATCAGACCTTTTTATTTTTTTCAAAAACCTGATGGATTTGAATCACGTGTGCTTGCATGAGCCTGTCGATTGCATCATTTGCTTGTAAGCAGCCTTTGTGTGAGGTGTGTCGTGCGCTCAGCGTTTTTTCATTCCAAGGAAGAAGACGGAACGACTGGAGCAACGCGACTGCATCACAGTTTGACAGACAGCCAGCTGGAAACCAGTCGGATTAGGAGCGGTACAACCGTAAGACGTCCGCACATTGGTGGAGAGCGAGCCGCGCTCTGGTCCACACTCACACTGCTACCACCCACAGAATGGGTTCCCTTGTGATTACAACTCTAATTTTTTTACACAAGCTAGATCAGCTGATTACCACCCACCCCATGAAAAAATGTAATTGGCGCGATGACACGTCTTTGGCGCTGAGCGTTACTAACTGAAAAGACGTGTTTAGGCGTCAATGGCACTCAATGAGTTAAGCAGAAACAAGGCTGTTTTAAGCAGAAACAAGGTGATAATCAGTGAGTCACTACTAACGCTCTGAAATGACGTAGGCGCAGCAGCACGTCTGACTCCGACTGTCGCTCTCTGATCACTTCCCCCGGCTTTTATTCTGAAACAATGCTGAATTTATGTGGAATTGATTGTTGTACAAAAGGTTCATATATCTGTCTCTGAGATAAATGATGACTGGAGTGCAGTTTGAAGCAGAAAGGAGGTGATAATCGGCGAATCGCTGGTGACGTTCAGAAATGATGCAGATTTTTTGGGGTGACCGTTCGGTTGGCGACACCAGGTCGGGGGATTAACAGAGTCTGATGTATGTTATATAATAAGGAATTGTGGAAATGAGGGAGGGGAGAAAAAAGTAGCAGAAATTACACAGAACTATATTCTGCTGAATAACCCATTCAAACCATTTCTTTGATCTGAAATCTCTTTTCCTCACTGGAGTTTGCACAAGACTGCAGGAGCGCGGTGCGAGACAAAAACAAACATGGCGGACTTGCAGAAATGTAAAGAAATTCAACTTTGCCACCAGAAAAATGGTAAAATAAATAGAATTTTGCAAACATTTGCAGTGGCCCGAGCAGGCCATCATTTTGTAAATTGCACTGGCCCAACTGTAGGCCAAATCACTGCCAAGCCAGAGGGCAATGGCAATGTCGAGCCCTGTTTATATTTTGCAGCAACATCCTGTTGCAGATTTGTCATTTATTTCATGATATCGCCTGCCAAAATGACTACTAGTTCCTCATTAATGTTAATCACAGATTCGGCACCGTCAACACACCTTGATCTTCTTGAAGTCCACAGGTCTTCTGATCAGCTCATAATATTCAGGCAGCTCCTTCCTGGATGGTAGCTGGACAAAGACTTCACTTAGCTGCCGTCCTGACCTGTTAATAAAGACAAAATAATTTCACCTTTCAACAAGCAGATTACGAAAATGTTTTTGTGGAGATTTTTTTTTTTCAAAATTTTGGGGTATATCTTACAGTGCAAGTCCACTGCATTTAAAGTCCTCCAATTTACTATTACAATACTTACTATCACATTTAAATTGTTCAATAAATTCTACTGAACAGTAAAAGTTTTTTTTCCCTGAACAGAGAACAGCAGAAACACACACTAATGTTACCAAACAGTAAAATTCACAGCGTACACTGTTAAGTCAATGCATAATGTGTAATTAATGTAAAGTCAGATTTCTGTAAGCAGAATTTTATCTTACAGAACCTCTCCAAACGATTGCAAATGACAAAATTCAAAAATTCCTTTATAACTGTAGTCACTGAAACATGACAAACTGCCATACAACCCAAAAAGAGCCCCTTTCAAACCAAAATACTGAAACATGTTCCTACCACTGTTATAAGCTGTATTTACAGCAACTTATGTAGTCTCCTGATATACGCTGTGCTTTAATATGTTCATATAAATGTGAATAATGCAGCACGAATAAAAATAATGTTTATGCTCAAATTGGCCATTTTATAGATGGTGAGGTAAAGAAACATGGAAAGAATTATAAAATAGCAACAGTGATAAGCCATTAACAACAACGGGCACTGTCGCTTCTGGGAAGTGGAATAAATCTGAAATGCACAGGCCTCTCACTGGCTATACAATCATACAAGATCGGTTTGTTGTTCTGGCTCCATCAAAACCTTTGCTAAAACAGGTTATCCACTAATACTTTGGTCCCATAAACTAATTACTCTATGAAATGAAAAAAGAAAGCATGTAAAATAGATTGTCCTCTTTAGCCATTTCAAAAGGCATTCATATAATTCCTGAATTTATTCATTATTTTATTACTATATTTGTTCACAGGGTTTGAATAAGGGTTTGGAAATTTGGAGTCCATGGGATAAAAAAAAATTTGTGAGTCCCAATTCAATGAATTTTGACATTCAAATGTGATGTAAACTTGAATACGACTCATTTACCTTTCCAACATGGTATATGCAGCTTAATTTTTTCTACTTGTAAAATTTATCAAATCAGCAGCAGCAGCATCACCACCATTTTCTGAATATTATGTTAATCATTGTCATATCTCAGTTACTGTAGTTTGTGCAATGCTGTTATGGGCTTTGCTGTGGATGTAGCCTCCCTTTCAGAGGATGGAAGACCATGAGTTAGAAAATTTAGACCAGTCAGTGCTCATCATCGCATTCAGTATAGAATAAATAAATAACTAAATGACAAGAAAAGAGACATTTAAATGACGGCATGAGGTTGAATTGACAGATGAATACAATAATATGGTGTAAAAATCTAGTTGTTGGAATAAGACAATATTTATATTATAGTGCTCAATGTTAACTTCAAGTCTACAATGATTTGGTGTCAAGTAATCATGTGGCGAAGGCCATGGATACACATGCACGCACACACAAAAAGAATTTTGCCCATTGACCAAGTTCCATTTAACATTTTCTGACACCACCCCAGAATTCATTGGCCAGCCATTGAAAAGTAGATGGAAAACCTTGGCGCCTTTCTGTTGAATGCAATGAAGGGACTGTGCATGTCTGTTCGCACAAATTTGGAAAACCTTCACATATAACTGTGTTGTAAAATATCACAAATAAAAATACTGTTTTGGAAATGATTTGGTCCTATGCTGTTGTCATTATAGTGTCGCTAGTAGCATCCTTGCTGGATTTTGTACCACCTTCAATGATGCCACCACACAATATGAATTTTGGACTACTGCAGAATGTCGCTGTACAGTGGTCCCTCGCTATAACACGGTTCACCTTTCGCAGCCTCGCAGTTTCACTGATTTTTTTTGTCCAATTTTGCATGCTTTTTTTTTTTTTTTTTTTTTACAGCGCATTGTGTTCTGCGTCCTCATCAAGAAGGCCGGTCGCGGCACTGTTCGGCATCACCGCGAAGGGAGAGCATGCGCATTGTGTTCTGCGTGTGTCTGTTTATAAGAATCTTCTCGGCCAGAAGAAAAAATAGCAGCAACAACTACCCATAACTGTGTTCTTCACTCGGAAAAAGACACCTGCACCGAGGTGTCACTCAGTGGAAAAAGACGCTACAGCGGAGCAGCGCCAGGATGAAGAGGCGCGATCAGAAGGAACTGTGAAATACTGGTCAGTCACTATTAATAATTTCTTATGTGTCCAACCTCATAGGTTGATCGTTAAAATTAAATTTGTTTACACAGGAGAGAAAAGTGAGAAAATGTTAATGCCTGTTTGAGAAAATTGTATAAAGTGTGTAGTGAGGGGTTTTGCAGCCTTAAAATGTATATAATAATTGTAAAAAATAATGCTTACCACTTCCCGGATTTCGCCTATTGCAGGTTATTTTCAGGACGTAACTCCCGCGATAAACGAGGGACCACTGTATTGTAAAATTGACTGAAGCCCCGTTTTCACTGCATTAATTCACTTAAAATTGCAGGAACATTTTACTGCAGTACAAATTTAATTGGACAGTTGAATGAAAGATATGCAAATTAAAGGAAATATGGTCAGAGGAGCTTACAAAAAGGCATATGCACAAAATGCAATGGGAAGTGACACTCCTCAACTGCATCTCCCCAAGTAATCGCTGGTTTGACACAGTCATTTCAGCAGTACCCAAGGACTCTCTGAGGAGACCCTAGTACCAAAAACATGTCGTCACCTTAGATCACTGCCAAGATAAGTGAATGTCTCTGCAGTTTCAAAATTTCCGTGCACACAGATACACACTTCTGATGGCTGAGTCCAAGAAGTCATCGAAAGTATGGATATCAGTCTTGATCCAGGACAATCACAAGCCCAGTCACTCCAATTCTTGACTCAGCTTCTGAAGTGCTGGAATCAGGGTATGTATTGATTCAACAAAAATCTCAGCATTATCCGCAATGTCAAAGTCAGTAAACATTTCCTCTCAAACAAAAGCACTTACGCAGCTGGTTTCTACTACCATACCCACTGCCCAGTCTATACAGGCATGGAAGACTGTAGCAGCAGGAACACATCCCAAGAGGGAATCACAAGACACATCACAAGAGGGAAAACGAGAGTTCAAATTCTTGTCTAGTTCTCTTCATGCTACATGCATGTCTTAAAATGTCAGATGCCACAACTGGACCCAGAATGCATGCTTCTTCAATACGTGAGTGTTTCCGTTTTTCAGGCAGCTGAATTTCTGGTCCCGTTGTTTACAATACTTGACTTCCACGTTTTTGTTTTTTTTGCCCATGTATCTATGAGAAAGTCATGCTAGTTTATCAGATTTTGCAAGTATGTGACCATGGATGCTTGGAGAGAAAGAGACATCGGGTTAGTGATGTCAACAGGACAGCTGTGGTGTGGAAATGGGAATTTGAAGCAGTCAGCATGGGTAGCTGCTAGCAAGGTCTATGCTTACTGGTTTATGGACTGTGGCTGGACAAATGAAAGAATCAAAAGACATAAAGGTCACAATGGCAATCAAATGTTTAATGACCATCATGTGGAACTCTGAAATATCAAAGGTTACGAAGTCCTGTGAAGCTCAAAGCAGTGTCAGATTCAGACAACAGAACAATATTCGCCATGACTGCTGTGTGCCACTTCAGGTGAAGTAAAATCAGCGGAATGTTGCTGTATTGCAACGTATGTATTCATTATTTGTTATTTAGTTTGTCCAGTCTGGTTTACACTTATTGGATGTACTTTTAATGATACGTGTGCCAGTTACAGCTCAACCTGAAGGACAGCTGACTGGAAATATCTTTAAAATTAGGTAAATAATAATAATGTGCCACCTATATATGGTATGGCAAATTCATAATTTGTTTTAATGCCATGTGGATTAATAGCTGATATTTTGGAGACAAAATACTGCATCTTTGGAGTCCTTAATTCTTAGTGTATAAAATCCTAAATAAGCATGAGAAGGGGAAAAAGAAAACAGTGCTACGGCTGAGACGCTCTGGCAAGAATTCAATAAATCTGAAGAGGAAAGAATGCGACTTCTGGAAGAGCAGGTAGTAGTTTCCTGGAAAAGCTCTTGAACTGTAGTCAACCAGTGCATATTTGAGCAATGGGAACACAAATGCACATCTTCCATGAATGGGTATGTTATTAGAAAACTGCATTTAAATTACAAGGAGAAGGCACAATTGCAGATCAAAAGAGATCACACAGAAAAACAATCATCGTCATGAGTGTACTGAAAGAACATGTTCAACCTGTAGTGTTACCGTGACACCTTGTTTACAGGCAGGATTTTAAAATTATCTGTAGGTTTCCAAAACCTGAGAGACCGCACACGTGGAAAAAAAAAAAAAAAAAAAAAAAAAAAATCATAGATCTGACAGGTTTGGTCATACAGCAAGTGGTGTGCAGCCACATGGTAACAACAACACACCATACACGAACAGATTTCACACACAAACATTCCCAGGTCAGACAGGAAATCTCGCAAAACCTCTCAAGATTAAACGTGACTTCAACGTAAATAAACAGAGATACTTTGTGGACTATTTACAACAGAGGAAAAAAAAATGATACAAGAGAAAAAGAAAAGGTGTTCTTTAAAGGAGTGGAGACAGCGTGACCACCAGACTTTCTGGTAAGCTGTTTTGATTTTAGATTTCCACTCTTTGCATCTGTCACCTCGCTTTCTGATTGGCTACACGCCACATTCAGCAGGCTGTGTGCTTGTTTGTGGTCGGGGGGACACCACAGATGCTGCGATATCGGGCCAAGACAACCCAACATGTTGAATATCCCCAATTTGTGGTTGGAGCGCCCCTGACGTCCTTCTGAGCAGATCAGAGCGCTCTTAACACACCACACACAGCAGGAATATCTGATAAGATTATCGTTAGCGTCATCACGATTGTCGAGGTGTCCTTAAGATTGTCGGAAGGGGAAGATTGGGTACGATATCGGCCTAATTATCTTGCCGTGTGAATCAGGCTTGAAGTGACTTCATATCTGTTCATTTTTACCCTGCTGAATAAGGAGAACTTATTTCTTTCATTCAATAATTAAAAACATCTTCCATACCCCACAAAAGACCACACAAAAAATAAGCACATCTGATCATGAAAAGCTAAATGCTGCTGGCAGCCACCTTCAGCCAAAGAAAGTATAAGAAGGCGAGAGAGGTCGGCTGCTGCGTGGCTCCCGTTGCAGCTGGATGTGTTACCATGACAACTAAGGAAACAACATGGACAAAAAATAGGAAAAGACTACTAATGCTTTTATCTGAATTACTAAATTACATTATACCCACTCACTGCAACACGCACATGTGGAAATCAATATGACTTGACACACAAATATCAATAGTCTTGCCATCTTTCAACAAGCCAAAATACTGATTATTTTATGGTTCACAATCTGTTAAATGACATCCGTCTCCAAACAGCTGCAGTAACAGGTGGCTTCAAATGCAGAAAAACACAGTTAAGTATCAGCAGCAGCAGCAACTTCCTGTGTGAAAGTACATTTGGGACTTACTAATAGAGCAGAGGAGGATTTTCTTAAAAAGAAGATCTGAAAGTTCACCTACAATTTGCCAGAAGGTACATCTGAGATGTAAGCCTAGATTTGATGTTTTAGTGAAAGAAAACCCTCCTCTATACCACTTCATCATGAAGCTTTAGAACTGGAAATACAAAATGCAGAATTTGCACTGTGCACAATTTCTCCAATCACAGCCACAGACGCCTGTAACTTCTGGGTTGTCTGGGTGTCTTGGTGGCTTTCCTCAGTCTTCTCCTTCTTGCACAGTCACTCAGTTTTTGAGAACTGTCTACTCCACATAGATTTACCATAGAGTTCCATACTGTTTGCATTTCTTCATAACTGATGTAAATAAAGTTAAAGACATATTCAATGACTTGGAAATGTTCATGTATCCATCTCCTCGCTTGTCTGAAGAAAACTGGCAATTAAACTGATTATTTACAGATATTATTCCAAAGGGGCTGATTACTTATGTAACCCATCATCTTGGCTTTTATATTTTTAATTGATTTATATCAAGTTGTAGAGATTTGTTTTCAGTTTGAGTCTAAGGAAGATAATTTTATCATTTTTTATATTGAGAAGCCTGATTTACTTTTTGTATTTGAAACGCCATAAACAAATTAAAATGTGTGACATACCAAGGGGCTAAATGCTTTTGCAAGCCACTGTATGTGACAAAAGCATGTTGCTTGCATATCATATAGTAATTGAGAAGTAAATTCCTACCCTTACAGAAAAAGAATGGGCACTCATGAGAGCACATGCATTTTGTTCCACTATTTTTTATCTAATCCATGGAATAAACTCACATAAACACAAAGTATCCTGAAGCAAAGATTAATTAAGTTACTAATATCAACTGAAGTACTAGCTGAGATGGAAAAGCGGTCAAACTATACACTTCATCGCTTTGATCTTGGTCCATAAAACATAAGTGACAGTGTCTGTGGGAGTACTTTTTGTTTAAGCAATAGCACATCCTCCTGGCTGATCTTCACAAGGTCCAACTTAATCTTTTTGCAATGCCCTAGTCTAATTTACAAGGGGTTACTGCTAATGTGCACCAACTACAAAATATGACAGCAGGCTGCAGTCATCAGCACCTAAACTGGACTCATTCAGAATAAGTATTTTTGACACAGCAACAGTGAACACACACAGCAACACCGTACAGTGGGAAAGTCCAAGCAGCTCAATGCAGATCTGAGACAGAGGATGGAAGATTTAGGCAAGTGAAGCTATTTCTAAACAACTGCAGCTTCCAAGTTCACCAGTTCAAACTGTATGTAAGTACAGGTTATTGGGAGGAACAGCCACTTTGCCAAGGTCTGGAAACTGACCCAAACTATCACCCTCAACTGAGAGGAGGGAAGCTGGAGCCTATTCCAGCAGTCATAGGATGAGAGGTGGGCTTAACCTTGCACAGGCCACCATTCTACCCCAGGGTGCTCCAGTTTTTCCTCACCAGCCACAGCAGAAGAACTTTGTGACTGCATGCTTAGTTGGGCTCTGTGCCATGGAGTGGCGCAGAGAGGAGGACACGAACAGAGCCAGATGTGTGGCTTCACGCGGTTCTCGCCTCACTCGTTTTCCCAAACATCAGGCACATGCAGCAGGTGGAATACCTGCAGGAGCGCACTGAGGAGCACTGGAACAAGACTTTTAGCTGAGTTGGCGTCACTGTCCTCCTTCATTACACTGCAGTAATGAAACTGAATGCAGTGCAGCAGGGTTTAATTGTGCGCACGTCAGAAAAGAACGCTGTCACCCTCTATTAAGGATTACCACTAATCAAGACGCCTCAACACGCTCAGTTGCAACCTCCACGACATGAGGCGAAACGAGGGTGGTGCGACAAGGACTGTCCTTGTCCTTGCGACAAGAAGTCTGTCCTTGTGGGCGGCCGACCGCTCCGCATCAAAACAGTGAGCGTAGTCTCTGGACTTGTTGCCAAGTTGGCCGCACCTCCATTCAGTAGACAAGGAGGTGGTGCCGGAGTTGGCTGCAGCTCTGCACAGCAGACACGGGGGCGGTGTGAGTGGCCCGCTGCGGCGTTTACCAAGCCCGCAGACTCGGTAAGCGCATCGGAGGCAGTGAGAGCAAGGCGTCGGGGAAGAACGTCGCCCACTGTTGATGTCACCGCTGATCTGAGCATGCAGAGCTGTATCTCGCATTCATTGCAGCTTACTTTTGGAGGTTGAAACCAGGATGTGTATAACAGTAACATTACTAACAGATAAAATAAATTTCAATGCGGGATCGGACTGAAGGCACTAGCGCTCCGTCTTCTGCCTCACGTCACTGTTTTTGCGACGGGTCAAATTTTAGCTGCAAATTTGTCATTTTTAAACGAAGATTTCTCCGCTGAATTACACATTTGGGCTTGCAGATTTACTTTACTGCATTCATAAGGGTCTTATAAATACATATCAGCTATTTCTTTCTGAGATCTGACCACATTTATTTCAATGCAGGTCTACTTTAAGGATGTAATCAAGGACATTTAACATATTAGAAAAATAAAAGCTCCATACCCATCTCTGTAATTGATAACCGTGTCAATGATGGCGTTCATTTGCCGGGTGAGTTTGGGAGGGTTGGGGGAAAGTTTTTCAGCTGGAGGGCGCCCACGTCTCTTCTTGGCTTTGGGGCCACCATCATCTCTGCTTGAAGAGTCCTTGTCCTGACGTCTTTTGCGCCTGCGTTTCTTCAGTCGAATCTCCTCTTCCATCTCTTCCAGGTTTCCATCCTCAATGGCCTAAAGTGGCAAAGTGCCGGCAAAGAAACAGGGTTAGAGAGAGGGGCTACAGCAAGGGAGAGAGACCACCAGATAATACCTCCATCTTCTGTCCAATTCTAAACCTGCCACACCTGGCAATTAAAGAGTTAAAGAAAGCTGTCTACTACATGATATATTTTTTCCTCAGGTGTTTACTCTTAACAAGCTCCAGAGTAGTGCACCATCCTGTTCCCACCCCAGAACAAACAATATGTAAAATCGTTCATTATTCCACGCATCCAAGACAAAATGAATTTTTAAGTGTGCGACTTCTAGTTGACATCACAAAAACAGACATTTGGAATAAAAAGAGAACAACCTGCACAAAAAGACTGACTCTGGGCCCAAAACCTGTTCCCACTCCATTGCTGTGATTTGGAAATTGCTATCCTTTCATTAAAAATTAAAGTTTGCACTTTATGATCATTACTTATTCATATGTGCTTTAAACTCTACATTGTGGCAAACAGCTAAAATAACACAGTCAAAGTCCATAGAACTGACGGTAATCAGCTGTCAGTCATATCAATTATGTTACTGTCTGTGGAACCATAAGAAAAATATATTACACACAAAATGCCCTGGAGAATGTCTTCTCTCTCAAAAACACATTTATGTGTGAATAAAAATAAAAGCCAATATTACAAACACTATAATGATTACATTTCCATAAACAAATAATACATTGGGTCTTGTTCCTACCACTAATATAGTAAGCATTTCATAAATCAGAACAAGTCTGGGAGCATATGCTGGTTTGCATGTTGCTGCATTCACCGCCTCTTATGCCGCGTTCACACCGGGCGCGACGCGAGTGACTACAGCCACAGGTTGCCATGTAATCCCTATGTAAGGACGCGTTTTGGCGCCAAACCGTGCAGCGCGACACGATGGAGGCGAGTGAAGCGACGCGAGTGAAGCGATTTTGAGCGTTTTGCGCGTTTGTGGTGCGATATTGTGTCGCCTCACGTCGCGCTGCCCTCCTCCCAAGTTCAAAAATCTGAATTTTTCGTCTCATCGCGCCGCGATGACCAATCAGGGACTGAATATGTAGCGACGTGGAGATGTCTGGAGTTTGACTAAAGATGTGAACATGTCCTGTATCTGGTAGCAGCTTGTGAGCAAGACTTATGTCTCTTTTGTCCTTTATTTCACAATCATGACAGAGTTTTTGGAGCGAACAGCAGCACCACAGCAGCGGGGAGCGGAGTTTCCTTTTATTTTTACTTTACGTGCGCGCGCGAATCGTCCTGGAGATTATTTTACTTATTAACTACACACCTGTATAAAGCAAATGGTGACTGGTTTCTAAACACAATTATCACAGTTTTTGGAGCGAGCAGCAGCC
Organism: Thalassophryne amazonica; assembly: GCF_902500255.1. Lineage (NCBI taxonomy): Eukaryota > Metazoa > Chordata > Actinopteri > Batrachoidiformes > Batrachoididae > Thalassophryne > Thalassophryne amazonica. The sequence goes on from NC_047107.1 coordinate 87,701,025, forward strand.
CTACTTGCAGCAGCGGGGAGCGGAGCTTTTTCCTTTCCTTTTTTTCTTTTTTTACGTGCGCGCGTGAGCGAATCATCTCTAGAGAATATTTTATTAACTACACAGATGTATAATAAAACAAATGGTGACTGGTTTCTAAACACAATTATGACAGAGGTTTTTGGGGGAAGAGCCAGCTGCAGCAAGCAGCGGAGTTTTTTTTTTTTTAATTGTTTACATGTGCGCGCGCGAACAGGACAGTTGATCCTCAAACTGGGTCCCGCAGAGGTGGAAGGACCGCTGACAGCGGCCGTCACGCAGACACAGCTCCTGCAGCAAATAATGATACTCTCTGTATTGGGAGCTTTTCACAACAACTCGCTCCGTGTGATCAAGGTTCGTCATGTTAGCTTGACTGACAACCGGAGCCGGCGAGCGGAATGGAAGCTCCTCCTGTTTGATGACGCACCGGGGCGAATTTTCGCAGCGAAAGTCCACCCAAGCAGAGCGACACACCGGGCGAAGGAGACGCGTCCGTCGCCTGGCGACCCACGCAAATTTGTAGCGTCTGATCGCGCCCGGTGTGAACGCGGCTTTAGAGTCAACCAGGGAAACCTTCAGTTCTGCTGTGTGGTGGATGTAACCACAGGCAGCACCAGCACATGCTCCCTGACCGGAGATGCCATACGAGGTCTGTCAATAAAGTAACGGTCCTTTTTATTTTTTTCAAAAACTATATGGATTTCATTCATATGTTTTTACGTCAGACATGCTTGAACCCTCGTGCGCATGCGTGAGTTTTTCCACGCCTGTCGGTTACGTCATTCACCTGTGAGCACGCCTTGGGAAGGAGTGGTCCCGCCCCCTCATCGGATTTTCATTGTCTGGAAATGGCGGAATGAAAAGGACTTTTTTTCCATCAGAATTTTTTCAGAAGCTGTTAGAAACTGGCACCTGGAAACCATTCGAAAAATTTATCTGGCTTTTGGTGAAAATTTTACGGGCTTCACAGAGAATAAGGACTGTTACTACAGCTTTAAGGACCCCTTTAAGGACGCTCGGCATGCCGCACTCCGAGCTGCGACGACGCGGCACAAGCCACCAGACCATTTCTAAACGGATGGCTCTGTGCATACGAGACCGTCGTGTGCTCTTTCTCTGGTTATCACAAGAGCTGGACATCAGCCATTTTCCGGCAGATTTCACTTTTAACAAGAGATTTTGTCATGGAAAGCCGCGTGGAGGCTTTGCGCATAAAGACCGATTCGCTTTGGAAGCGAGACAAAGGAACACCTCCATTTCGGTGTGTCAGAGGACAAGTTTGGACATGCCTATCTTGGCTTTCAATGCTTACAAGTCCAGTAAGTATCAGAGAAATTGTGGAGGGCTGGACATGTCCAAACTCGTCCTCTGACACGCCGAAACGGAGGTGTTCCATTATCTCTCTGTGAAGCCCGTAAAATTTTCACCGAAAGCCAGATAAATTTTTCAAATGGTTTCCAGGTGCCAGTTTCTAACAGCTTCTGAAAAAATTCTGATGGAAAAAAAGTCCTTTTCATTCCGGCATTTCCAGACAATGAAAATCCGACGAGGGGGCGGGACCACTCCTTCCCAAGGCGTGCTCACAGACAAATGACGTAACCGACAGGCATGGAAAAACTCACGCATGCGCACGAGGGTTCAAGCATGTCTGACGTAAAAACATATGAATGAAATCCATATAGTTTTTGAAAAAAATAAAAAGGACCATTACTTTATTGACAGACCTCGTATATCCACCACTTTCTTTTCCGCAGACAAAAATAAATATAATGCAAAGTGTACCCAGACTGAGTGTAGGTACAGTGAGACTTTACCCGTAGCCACTGCTTCTCAGTCAATGTGTCACTGTAGTCTACATCCCGGCGACAACGCGAGCCTCGGCCAAATATCTTCTCCTCCTCTTCTTCATATGTGAGACGTTCTACTTCTGCGTCATCTTTAATGATCCAAGAAGGCAACTCATCCTCTTCCATCAGACGTGGCTTACGCTTTGGGTTCCTGGCATCTTCCCGGCGTCGGTCCATGTCCATACGCTACAGAGAAGAAAATGCAGCAGAGTGTCACATGCAGTTCTTGGGTCTTTATTTATGAAATGAAGTCCGGGGTATGACATTAAACTGCATCCAGGCATAGTGGGGAGGCCATATATGTTTTAAGGGTACCCCAACCTTGAAACCTATAAAGCACACAAGTGACTCTTACTAGTCACTCTGTGACTACCGTGTGTGGTTGGCGTCACAAAACCCAGCGGGCCCTTGGGTTACTAGGGTTTTGCAACATCTGCAATGGCAGTTGTTTCACAACAGGTGGATGAGAGCAGCACCAGTCAGGCTGGCATGTTCTAAAGTGGACCTCAACTATAACTGAGTCATCCGGCAGCGGGCTGCTAGCACCCCAACCAGAACAAGCACGTCTCTATCCCCAGTGGTGCCGCTGGAAAAGGCAGGTGCCCAAACTGCATGTACCTGTGATCCACAGTAAACAAACTCCTGTGAAGGCCATCTGTGGCAGGACCAATGAGCCTCCCCTTTCATAGAGAAATTAAGCCCAAGTGATCCTGCCATAGAACCACTGCTTGGACATGAGCGACTGCTGACGACGAGACGAATGATGAAATACCAGTATAACATTTAGAGACCATTTGCCCCTGAGATTCAGTGCTGTGACACACAGCCAAACCTGTTATGTACGATGCATCTGGAAAGTATTCACAGCACTTTACTTTTTCCACATTTTATGTTACAGTCGTATTCCAAAATGGATGAAATTATTTTCTTTCCTTCAAAACTCTACACACAATAACCCATGACGACAATGTGAAAGTTTTTTTTATTTATTTCGATTTTTGCAAATTTATAAAAAAAAACAAACAAACAAAAAAAAACTAAACTAACTAAGAAATCACATGTACATAAGTATTCACTGCCTTTGAAGCTCAAAGCCATGAAGCTCAAAATTGAGCTCAAGTGCATCTTGTTTCCACTGATCATCTTTGAGATGTTTCACCAGCTTAACTGGAGTCCACCTGTCTAAACTGAGCGAACAGGGGAGAAGGATTCTGTCAGAGCTCCAGCATTCCTCTGTGAAGAAAGGAGAACCTTCCAGAAGGACAACCATTTCTGCAGCAATCCACCAATCAGACCTGTATGGTACAGTGGCCAGATGGAAGCCACTCCTTAGTAAAAGGCACATGGCAGCCTCCCTGGAGTTTTCCAAAAGACAAGTGAAGGACTCTCAGACCACGACAAAGAAAAATCTCTGGTCTGATGAGACAAAGATTGAACGCCAGGTGTCATGTTTGGAGGAAACCAGGCACCATCCCTACAGTGAAGCATGGCGGTGGCAGCATCATGCTGTGGGGATGTTTTTCAGCTGCAGGAACTAGAAGACTAGTCAGGATTGAGGGAAAGATGTATGCAGTAATGTACAGAGAAATCCTGGATGAAAATCTACTCCAGGACGCTCTTGACCTCAGACTGGGGCGATGGTTCATCTTTCAGCAGGACAATGACCCTAAGCACACAGCCAAGATATCAGAGGAGTGGCTTCAGGACAACTCTGTGAATGTCCTTGAGTGCCCCAGCCAGAGACCAGACCTGAATCAAATTCAAAATCTCTGGGCTCATGATACCATTAAAAACTCAACTACTGCACAGAAGAAATAATCTTTTGCAGAAGAATCATGAATGATTTGTAAAATATATAACAGAAAACATCTCTGGAGAGATCTGGAAATGGATCCATCCTGATGGAGCTTGAGAGGTGCTGCAAAGCGGAATGGGCAAAACTGCCCAAAGGTAGGTGCGCCAAGCTTGTGGCATCATATTCAAGAAGACCTGAGGCTGTAATTGCTACCAAAGGTGCATCAAAAAAGTACTGAGCAAAGGGAGTGAATACTTATGTACATGTGATTTCTTGGTTTATTTTTAATAAATTTGAAAAAAATTATGTTGTCATCATGGGGTGTTGTGAGTAGAAATTTGAGCGAAAAAAAAAAAAGAATTTATTGTGAATTAAGGCTGCAACATAAAAAATGTGGAAAAAGTGAACACTTTCCAGATGCACTGTAAGTCATGAAATATAAGCCAAAATAAATTGACTTCAATTAGTGACAAAACTTTTTTTTAACAAAGATTTGCCAACCTATATTCAGTTCCCATGGAGATAAACAAGCCAACAGTATGAATATTCAGATTTTTAAGTGAAGGCTCAGGTATCACTTACATGCATTCATGAACATTTCAGCTGTTAATTCTGTGACTAAAATTTCAAATGATAAAAAAGTGCATTATTTACCATGAAAAGCTCAAATTCATCCTCATTGCGAGCTATCATCTGGTTCAGGGTTTCATCATCAGGCACCTCATCTTCCTCCTAAATTTAAAGGGAAAAACAATCACCATCATCCTATTTAAAATATCTGCCACTTAAAATGTTTTGACATTTGTAGATTCGGTTTAAACTATTGAAGCAAATCAGAAGCGTCATTGGCTCAGTTCAATATAACTTGCACATTATTACCTCATTTTGTTCCTCATGCTCTAAAATGGCCTGCAAGAAGGCACGGCGCTCATGGCTGGAGGACTTCTGGTCAAACATTCCCGCCTGGATTACCTTCTGATCCACATTAAGTTTGTACTTCGCAGCGGCTAAGATTTTTTCCTCCACACTGTTGACAGTGCAGAGGCGAAGGACACGCACTTCATTCTGCTGACCGATCCGATGAGCACGGTCCTGAGCCTGAAGGTCCTGGAATCAGAAGGTCAGAGGTCAAGAAATATGACACCATTTCAACTGCTTCAAATTAAACTAAGTAATAAAATGAACCATAGGCATCACAAGTTTTAACAACCCGATTTGTTTGGAAGTAGACTCATCTGGAATGATAATACCAGAAAAATGTTTTTAGAATCCAAATTGTAAAAGCATTGTACTTTAACCCCAAATCTAAAATAAACCACGTTCTCTGCACATTCTGCGTGTGTCTCTGCACATCAGGGTGTATGTGCAGCCGGTAAACAGTGATACCAGGTCTGAGGTTTACTGGTGGAAACGTGCTATATTTGAAGCGTTTCCACAGGTTGGGCAGACCTATGACGTGGCATAAGGCAAATCAGATAGTCCACTGTTTGCAAACAGAGTATGGTGGGAATTTTCTCTACTTCATGTGAACACTGTAAACCTTTTCGCAGATCTGGCAACATGGGCATTTTTTTTAAAGATGGGGAAATGAGGCAGCGACATGATCTATTTTAGAGATTTTTTTTATATCAAGCAAATATGAATAATTGTGTGAATGTGCCCCAGTTGAGCAATATGAATAACAATGCCCCTGCCGACTAAAATTCTGTGTTCTTCAAAAGCATCACTTCCTGAAAATTTAATTCAAATTTGAAGTAATTTGAGAAACCCTTTCTAAATGTGCAGAGGTTGGATATTGCAGTGTCAAAATTATTTATTTAATGTCTTACAGATAGCCTACCTAAAACCTTTGCATCTAAACTCTTATTCATTGTCTTTATATAACGTTGCAATATTGCAGCTGCACTGATAAAACACACACAGTCTATTCTCCAAGGCCAAAAACTGTGATAACATTCATTGTTCAGCAAGAGTTTTCATGGGAAACTCAAAGTTTCATATTCTGGTAAACAGCCTACATGACTGTTTGCAGCTCTGCATGTACAAAACAGCTCCCTCAGAAATGCTGTGCACACACACACTCATTTAAATCCTGCTGTCCCGATTGTGACTTTGCATGTGTCTTCAAGGCCTCAAATTAAAAGTCTGTTATTTAATCTGTCAATTTCTTGACTTCATTTCCACAAACGGCTTCAGACACTTTGACTTAAGATCCTTTTTGCCTCCACAATGGAATAACCCTTAAAAGGAAAAATGGAAGCAAGGGATTTATTTATTTACTTTGCCTTTTCTGGGGTGGGCAAGTACATTTCACTGGGTATGTAGGCACAGGTTATTTCAAACATTACTGTGGAGCCTAAGTTATCTGAGAAGCTTTGCTGAAGACTGTTCTGTTTTCAAAACTTTCTAGCACAGATCAAACATATACTTAAGTGGTAACGATTCACTGCTCAGTTATACATTGCCATGAATATAAGAATTTCTAGAACTACACAATTTGTTGTTATAAACAGTGTTGCCACAGTTACTTTGAAAAAGTAATCCAATTACTGATTACTCCTTGAAAAAGTAACTTAGTTACTTTACTGATTACTCAATTGTAAAAGTAACTAAGTTAGATTACTAGTTACTTTTTTAGTTACTTTCCCCAGCTGCCGACAACAACCCTCTGCCACCTCAACATGACAATGATACTTGTTTTGCTAAAACTCACTTTATAGAGGGTTTTCATGTGACGTATCGGTCACGTCATTTTGTGTCCCGCGGCCATTCTGGATTACGACGCGGTGGTCGCTGTGATACTCTACATGCATTTGGCGAACAATTGCAGAAGCTTCAACATCTATGTGAAGAAGCCTCACGGCACCGTGGCGCTGAGAGAGATCCGCCGCTAACAGAAATCCACTGTTACCAGAATTTTATCTTATTTTATTCGGCAGTAAAATTATATAAGAATACATAAAAATACCGCTGAGGATAACACAAGAACGCTTCCAATACAGATGCTTATTTACATTGTGGTCCTCGAGCACCGAGCTGCTGATCTTCAAGCTGCCCTTCTAGCGCCTGGTGAGAGAAATCGCTCAGAACTTCAAGACGACCTCCGCTTTCAGAGCTCCGCTGTGATGCTCTGCAGGAGGTCAGCGAGGCTGACCTGGTCGGCAGCTTCCTAGTTAACAATATCGCAGTGTGACACTGTCAGCCAGTTCGTTACATCAGCACTAAATTCACTATCTGGTACAACTACAACATCTATCACGATAAATAGCTTTATGTCGAGGACTTAAAGCATCGTAATAACTGTACAATCTCTCCATTTTTCTATCACGCGCCAGCCTCCTTGTAATCCAGAATGGAGACGGCACCTGTCCTGCAGCAAATCGGTCACGTGATTGAAAACCCTCTATAGTCACCCTTTCTTGACTTCAATGAAAATAAATACTTGTTTTATAAAAAGTAAAATAAAGACCTCTTTCTTGATCTCATATTTAACTGCTGACAGCAATGTAACAGTAAAACTTGCAATTTCTAGCCTACATTGTTTATAAATGTAACTATTAAATTCTTTCTAACATTTTTCTAACATTTAAATTCTCTCTAAACATTTTACTTGTCAAAATTATTAGTGTTATAAGTAGTATTAGTAGTTGTCGTAAAAAAAGGCTTCAAAACTGGACCTTTAATCTAGGGGTGTTGTGGGAGGGGGCACATCCTTGCCCCACGCCCCCATTCCATCTGGATTCGCCCCTGCTTTGGCGTTTGAGCACAAAGAATGGATAACATTTATTTATGCAGAAAACATGACCAGATTTACAGGTAAGAATGTTTTATTGCGTTTTCACATCATGTGGTCCTCAGAAAGAGAGTTTAGGTGCATTTGAGTGGAAAATAGTGTTAGTTGTTGACACGTCGCAGAGGATCAGCTGTTTTTAACGAGCAGATACGGAGCGACTCAGTTCAGAATTCTAAATAAAAGAGAAAAAAAGCATAAAAATGTCTGTAAAGTTCAGTGCAGGTGTGTTGTTGTCAGCGCACTTTAGGTGAGGACGAGCTGCTGCAGAAAACAGCAGATGAAAAGCTCACAGCTTGCTTAAAGTGAGCAGTTCAGTCGAACCCCGACCTCCTGCCCACGGACCAAGTTTAATGCTGCTATCGACCCACAATGCAAAAATAATAGTAACGCACAGTGACTTGGAGAAGTAGCTTTAATCTGATTACTGATTTGGAAAGATTAACGCCTTAGATTACTCGTTACTGAAAAAGTGGTTAGATTAGAGTAACGCGTTACCGGCATCACTGGTTATAAAAAGGTTTAAATTTATAACTCTCTGAAACAATATTTCCTGCATTTTGAGAACCAAATTTTGCCAAGTAAAGCCATAGGTTGTTTTTTTTAAATCTTTGTTACAGCCTTACTTTAAAGCCAAAAGAAACAAGGCATCAGACCAAAACATGGAAAGGTGTAGAAATGTACCTGCGTCAGGGCCAATGAACTAGGTACCTCTGGTGCCCTCTTTTGACTGCCCTGGATCTGTTCAGTAATTCTGCCCTTCAGCATGTTTGTAAAATAAAAATACTACTCTATCATTCTGGGAGGGGGATTGGTTCATGCCATCTGTCTTATAGACATCATTAACTGCCAATACTTCATTAATTTGCTGTCAAATGTCGATATAATACTAGTATTATGTTGCATAACTAGACAATTAGGTAACATCTCAAAAACAGTTTTAATAACACTAAATGAAATCAATATTGGATGGAAATAATCAATTTTGAATCTTAAGAGTCAGAATCAAATGGATTCTTGAAATTTGAATCGATACCCAGCTCTAATTCTGATTAATCAATATTCAGTATAAGGCTCAAGTTTCACCAAAGTAGTAAAAAAAGCAGCTTATCACTGCTTAGATAATTCATGTAGCCAACCTGATGTGGGTTCCAGTCACTATCAAAAATGACGACAGTGTCAGCAGCCTGAAGGTTGAGACCCAGGCCACCAGCTCTGGTGCTGAGGAGGAAGATAAAGTACTGAGATCCTTCTTCATTAAATTTCTTCAGCAATGCAGCTCGGTCCTCAGACTTGGTGGTTCCTAAAACATCAGATGTGAATATTTTGAAATTTAGCATCTGCTAACTCAGTGGTGTCCAAAGACATTCCAGAAAGGGCCAAGAGGGTGCAGGTTTTCTTTACAGCCACTGAGTCCAGCAAGTGATTTCACAGATTAACATCACATTGAGCAGACAGGATAAGTGAAATCACCTGCTGGAGTCAGTGGTTGCAAAGAAAACCTGCACCCTCTTGGCCCTTTCTGGAATACTTTGACACCACTGTGCTAACTTTTCTTGTTACCACAAAAGGTGGGATTGTATTTTTTTCTTGTTGTTTTTTAACTGGTGTGTCCACCCACAGAGATTCTGATTATCTCAAAACCTAGAACACTGAGACAAAACCAAAAGCATTTGGGTTTACAGCATAAAAAACACAGTCAAAACTTTAGACCTCGAATGTATAATTTGCCATTTCAGAATTGCAAGATATGCTTTTGGGCATGCCTACCATCCAGACGTAAATAGTTAAAGTTGCGGTAAGTAAAATAGTCCTCCATGATGGTCATGAGAGATGTCATCTGGCAGAAGAGCAGAACTCTGTGGCTGGTGGCCTGCAGCTTGGGCAAGATGCGATCAAGCAGCTCAAACTTCCCTGAAGCCCGATATAGATCGTGCCTGGGTGGAGGTGAAGAGGCAAAACGAGTATTAGAAGAACAGCACATCGTTAGTGATACATAGTCGCAATTATGCAGCTTACAAACAGCCATTTTATCCAAAGCTTATGTGCTCACCGGCTGTGAGAGTCTTGCACTAGACATAACCAAAATAAAAAATGCAACTGCAATGTAAAATGCAACTACATGTGATGTTTCTAGAGGTTTCTACTTATCCAAAAATATCCCAAAATAAATTATACAGTATGCAATTCAGATCATTATCATGAAGCATTTCCTTTCTATCACACAATCCTTCTAGCACAGTGGTTCCAAAACTGGTCCTCAAGGAGGACGGGCCAGTTTCAAGGGACCTACTTAAATGCCAATTGGTGACACTACGCTGATTATAAGCAAATGTAATGTTTTAATGCATGCGAGACTGCAAAAAAAAAAAAAAAAAAAAAAAAAAAAAAAAAAAAAAAAAAAAAAAAACCTTGCTTTAATATATTGGGTAGCTTTAGAGATGTTTTAGAATGTGTGCCTCCAATGTGGCAATGCAAAACACCTGCAAACGCCTCTAGACCCAAGTGTCTTAGCAGCTAATACATAGTTAAACTGGTCGCACTGTGTGAACACCACATTTCTTAAAAAAAATTATTTCCACTTGTCTTTGATTTTCTCAAGGGCTCTGTTAAGTTTTTGTAAAATGTCAATAATAAAAGTGGACTTCATTTTTATAGTTCATTCAAAAAATTACTTAAAGATCACATTTACTCTACACACTTTTGTCTACTGCACTGTGACACTGCTGATACACAAATCTTACGACAGCCATGCTAAGCAATATTCACACTGCTGAATTTTAACTACAGAATTTAAAATATGTTCAGAAATAAATGCAAATGATCCAAGTTGCAAAAAACTGAATATTTGCTAAAATGTACAAAGCTACTGAATAAGAAAAAGAAATAAAAATAAAATGCTGTCATATAGCGAAATAAAAAATGTAGACATGGCAGTTGTTCATATGCTTTGATGAATTTACAATAAGTCAGCCAGTTTTCTTTAGACAAGTCAGGGAACATTCTTATTTAATTTCAAGGTGTCAAGAGAAGGATTTTTTCTGTGTGTGTGAAAACTGATTAAATGTTTCCACTACATGAACACATTTTTGGTGTTTTATAGCTTTGGATGTTTTATTAAACATTGTGATTACATAAAACTGAATCATTTAAATTTTTCAGAACCCATTTTATACTTTATAAAATGGGTTCTATTTCATTCCTCCTGACCGCCAGAGGGCAGTGCTTTAGCACCTGGATAACTACATGTGCGCAGCACAGAGGTCGAGAATATATACCAACAAAGTCACACCATTGAATGTGACCTGGGTGACGTCACTGGTCGTCTTTATATACCAGACGCACCCAGCGCTCGCTTCTTTTCTACATTCTCGCATTCTTAGAGGTTGAGAACGCATTTAGCTGCGATTGCCGCTCTCGCTTCTAGCCTCGCAACCCACCTTCGGTTGGAGCTACGTGCACTGCACACGTCCTCCAGAGGCTGCGAGACACGGCTTCACCGTTTTTTGTAATCTTTGACGCCTGTCGTGAGTACACCATCCTAAACGCCGAATGCGCGCCTTGCCGCTGCCCTGCTGGATATTTTCCTCTGTGCACACTAGCTGTGTTGTTTCGATGAAAGCTGGCTATTTGTTTAGTTGTGTCACTAACCCTGTTAACTACGCGGTAGTGTGTGTATCAGAACCAGTATAGTGTACTGTGTTGGGCTTGCCGTGAGTGTTTTCCACTCCTTGAAGTACTTTGTCTGCACTGCCGCCATTTGCTAAGTTTAACAGCTCCGCTGGCAGCTAGTGTTGTCGTCGTTGCTCTAAGTGACTTAGCACTTGGGCTGTGAGTTTTTCGGCTGTGTGCATCGTGTTATTACTGTGGCTGTGAGTGTTTCACGCTCTGGGCCTTGTATTAGCTTTTACACTGTGAGTGTTTCAAGCTCCGTGCCTCGTGCTGAGTCTGCGGCTGGAGTGCTTCACGCTCCGTGCCTCGTGTCGAGTCTGCGGCTGGAGTGCTTCGCGCTCCGTGCCTCGTGTCGAGTCTGCGGCTGTGAGTGCTTCACGTTCCGTGCCTCGTGTCAAGCCGACGGCTGTGAGTGCTTCACGCTCCGTGCCTCGTGTCAAGCTGACGGCTGTGAGTACTTCACGCTCCGTGTCTCGTGTCAAGCCGACGGCTGTGAGTGCTTTACGCTCCGTGCCTCGTGTTACTATTTACACTGCGTGTGATTCACGCTTTGTCTTTCCATTTGTAACCATCAGGGCTTGCGTTAGCCATCTGCACGCAGTCCACAATGTTGACAGGACCTTTGTTGCATGGCTGTAGTACCTGTTTGGCTCCCTTGAGCCCAGATGATGGACATATGTTTTGCCCATCCTGTCTTGGGATCGGACACCTGAGGGAAGCCCTGACTGGCAATGCCTGCCTTAATTGTGCCAGCATGCCACTGGCAGAGAGATCTGCTAGACTTGCGGCATTGGAAAGTGGAATATCTAGTGCGACTTTGGCCTCCAGCCCCAGGAAGGACCCAAAGTGCCGTAAACGCCCACATGCAGGAGCCCCTTCTGCTAAGAAGGTTACTCATGACCATGCTTTGGCTGAAAAGGTCGAAACGTTGACTTCTGAGTTTGCTCTGATTAAGTCCTTGCTTCTGAATCTACAGCCTAAGGATGCAGTGACAGTTCCTGCTGTCCCTAATGAGGCTGATCAGACCAATGTATTTACTCAGCAGGAAGAAGATGTCATGTCTATTGCTGCAACTGATTCCTTGTACATGGCAAGTGATATAAACTGTGTGGAGGATGAGGATGAGAGGAGTCTTTCTCCAAGCCATTCATTAGTGGGCTCTCATACCTCCGAGGCAGAGTCCATGCCGCAAACCGAACCTGGACTATCCTTTGTCAAGCAAGCTGTTCAGTTGGCTTTATCCAGGCTTGGGGTCGACAATCCCCCTGCGGAAACCACCGCTTCAAGTGCCTTTTTCAAAGTCACTCAGAAGACTGAGTTCAACGTTCCAGTTTCACAACCATATATCGAGGAGCTCCACCGATGTTGGGCGGACCCCAAATCATTGACCCATCTATCACAGGACTGCAGAGCGCTTAGCTCTGTGTGAGATTCAGCGCAGTATGGTCTGAACCGTATGCCCGCCGTTGACAGCATTATTGCGAACCTGGTTGTGGCTCCAGCTGATGCTGCTCGGCCGGATGCCCGCTACCCACGCCCTCAGTGTAGGGTCACTGATGACCTCCTCACCAAAAGCTATGACATAGCTGCTCGCATCGGTCGCCTAGGCAATTCACTGTCCCATTTAGCCCTTGCCCTCTCAAAATCTTTGAGGGAGGCAGAGGTTGATGATGCTACGCAAAGTCTTAGTGATGCCTCACTCCAAACCTTTGCTTATATGTCCAGAGAGCTTGGCAGACTGATGTCAACCCTTACCATCACTAGACGTCAGGTGTGGCTTGCGCAGTCCCCCCTTTCCGAATCCTGCAGAGGCACACTCCGTTCGCTGCCGGTTCTTCCAGGCCAAGTATTTGGACCTGCGGCCCAACAAACTTTAGAGCGTGCTGTTGAGGCTAGTAAATCTCGGCAACAGTTTGTTGACCTACACCGGTCTTCCAGACCTCAGCCAGTCAGACGTGCTACAGCTTTTCACTCTACATCTAGGCTTCCGCCGACTCCCGTAGCTGCACGTGCTTTTGCAGTTGAGGGCCAGCTCTCCCAGCAGCCTGCCTTTCGTGAGCCTACGGGCAGACCCCCGAGAACTGAACGGTTTCGCAGAGCTTCCAGTAATCGCGCCCAGAGGTCCTCAGGGATGCGAGGCAGAGGTGGTCGGGTCTGACTGCCAATGTTTGGCCCCCAGCCGTTTTTCACGAAATCAACTCAGCCACTGGGAGGCTCAAGTTCAAGATCCATGTGTCATTTCAACCTTGTTCGAAGGTTACAGAATTCAGTTCGGATGTCGTCCTCCAAAGTTCAATGGGGTGAGGATGACTGTTGTTTCCAACTCGGTGCAGTCTGCTGCCCTACAATGGGAGATTTTGGAACTCCTGGAGAAGGGGGCCATAGAGCCAGTTCACAGATCAGACCAGCTCAGGGGGTTCTATTCAATTTACTTCCTTGTTCCAAAGAAGGATGGCGGCTTTCGTCCTATCCTCGATCTCCGACGTCTGAATCGTTATATCAAAGTGCTGCAGTTTCACATGCTCCGCACAGTAGACGTCCTTCAAACTATCACACCAGGAGACTGGTTCACAAGTGTCGACTTAAAAGACGCCTATTTCCATGTGCCAGTGGCGCCTCATCACAGGCAGTTTCTCTGCTTTGCTTTCGAAGGTCAGGCATACCAGTTCAGGGTGCTTCCTTTCGGCCTCTCTCTTGCCCCTCGTACATTTACCAGATGTATGGCTGCAGCACTAGCCCCACTGCAAGCTCTTGGATTAAGAATCCTACCCTACTTAGACGATTGGCTTGTGTGCGCTCCGACTCAGGAGCAGGCGCACAACGACACAGCTCGTCTACTGAACCATGTCTCTCATTTAGGACTCACAGTGAACTTTGCAAAGAGTTGTCTTGTTCCCAGTCAACAAACGACCTTCATCGGCATTGCCATCAACTCCCTGACTATGACTGCATCGCCATCCCCGCAGAGAGTGGACAATGTAATTCGTCTCGTCTCACACATTCAACGGGCTGTGACGCTGCCTTTTGGTTTTCTGCTCCGGTTGATGGGCAAATTGACTGCAATGTCGCAGTGGTACCTTTGGGACTTCTGTTCTTACGTCCCCTACAGATTTGGATCAACAACCTAGGCCTCAACTCGAAGTTGCATCAGCACAGGCTTGTACGACTCTCCAACCAGTGCCTTCTGCACCTCAAACCCTGGGGGAACGTAGACTTCAGCTGCAAGGGTGTCCCTCTAGGCTCTGTTCCTTCTCGCCGAGAGGTGGTGGTTACAGATGCATCACTCAAAGGTTGGGGGGCCGTGTGGAATCACAGGATGGTGAAGGGGGGTATGGAGTCCCAAGGAGAGACTCCAACACATAAACATGCTGGAGCTTCGCGCTGTGCGACTGGCTCTCAAGCATTTCCTCCCAGCCCTGAGAGGAAGACATGTTCTTGACCGGTCGGACAACACATCAACAGTCTATAACATAAACCATCAGGGGGGCACCAGGTCCAATCACTCATTGGCAGAAACTCAGAAGCTTCTCTTATGGGCGTTGCCTCGCCTTCAGAGTGTCAGAGCAGTTCATCTGCCCGGTGTACAGAACAGCGCAGCGGATTTACTCTCCAGACAGAAACCACCACCGGGAGAGTGGAGACTGAACCCGATTGTGGTCCAAATGATGTGGCAGAAATATGGTGCAGCAGAAGTGGACCTTTTCGCTTCAAGCATCTCGACACATTGCCCACGATGGTACGCCCTCTTGGAACCAGACAGCCCGCTGGGGCAGGATGCATTGGCTCACCCGTGGCCGGATTGCCTCCTTTATGCCTTCCCTCCTCTCCTGCTGCTGATGTTGACACTGCACAGGATAGATCAGAGCAGCCACAGGGTGCTGCTGGTTGCTCCATTCTGGCCTGGGAGGGTTTGGTTTCACATGATTTACAAACTCCTCGAGGGAGAACCTTGGGCTCTCCCGGAGAGGAAGGATTTGTTGTCACAGCTACAGGGGAGGATTTGGCACCCTCACCCAGAACGCCTTCAACTGTATGTGTGTCCGTTGAGGGGCCAGACTCCTTGTTAAGTTCTTGTGACCAGGCTGTTGTTCAGACTATCCTTAATTCACATGCTGCTTCTACCAGGGCTTTGTATGACAACAGATGGAAGCTGTTTGTGCGGTGATGTGAGAAACAAAAGTTAGACCCGGAGCATTGCCCTGTGCCTATTCTCCTCAAATATTTACAAAAACTGCTGGAGAAAGGACTTTCTGTCGCTACCTTGAAGGTTTATGTTGCTGCAATCTCTTCCCGGCACGTCTACGTTGATGGCCGGTCAGTGGGTTCACATCTCTTAGTGTGTCGTTTTTTTGAAAGGTGCTCTACGTTTGCGGCCTCCAAGGCTTGCACGCGTACCTTCATGGGACCTTCCTCTAGTCCTGGAAGGTTTAAGCTTATCCCCTTTCAAACCAGTTGAAAGTGCTGATCTTAAATGGGTGTCAGTGAAGACTGCCTTTCTACTTGCACTGTCTTCGGCTAAGCGGGTGGGAGATCTCCATGCCCTATCAGTCGCTGGGGACTGTTTGCGATGGAATTCTGATGGATCTGGGGTTACGCTGTGGCCTAATCAGTCCTTTTTACCCAAGAGAATTTCAACTTTTCATGTTAACCAGCCAGTTTCCTTGGCTGTGTATGTCCCGCATTCTGATCTAGGATTATCTGTTTCAGGTTCCCTGTGTCCTGTCTGAATGTTGAAGCAGTACATTAGTGCGACTGCCGGGATCCGGAAAACGGATGCCCTGTTTGTGTGTTACGGTGATCACAAAAGAGGCTGTGCTGTCTCAAAGCAGCGACTCCCGCATTGGGTCGTGGATGCCATTTTACAAGTATGCAGGTCCAGAGGTCTTCAGCCTCCTAAAGTTACGTGCCATTCCACCAGAGGGGTGTCCACCTCCTGGGCTGCACTGAGAGGTGTCCCTTTGAGTGATATTTGTGCTGCTGCTACGTGGGCTTCGTCCTGTACCTTCGCCCGCTATTACAGACTGAATGTGGCTGCTCCTTCTGCGGTGACTTCGGCGGTGTTGTCTGCCTCCACTCCCCACTGCTGATGCGAGGTGAGTGTGACTCTTCGTGACCTTGTTGGTATTAAGTCATCCAGGTGCCAAAGCACCGCCCTCTGGCGGTCATCCGGAATTCATAGAACCGTAGTTACATTCGTAACTCTCGTTTTATATTCAGGGTGCCAGCTAAGGAGGACTGTATGTCTCCTTTGAAGTGGACTATTGTTATCTATAATTACTATTATCAGCTATCAGAACCTAATGAATGGTAGAAATTTGACTGGCAGGCTTTTCAGATGTGAACTTCACATAATGTTATTTCCACAATAGGTGCAAGATTACTGTGTGCTTTCATGAGCTTTTCACAATGTAAAATTGACAAAATAGGACCATGTTATACCTTATTGTACAGAAACACATTTTTGTGGGAATAGGTGCTTTTTAAACACTTGGACTTTATGGTAGAAAGAAAAATCAACTTTCTATCAGACTCTGGTCTGATGACTCACAAATTTTTAAAGTTTAAATTACAGTTGTTGATCTTTTTGCTTCATCCCACCACAACATAAGCCATTCTAAGTACCTTCTGCAAAGACTTGCAGAACTACTGATTTCGCCCCCCCCCCCCCCCCCCCACACGCACACACACACACATCTGAGTAAAACAAAACAGACATAAAATTAATATTTGCAGTAATCTTTCTGGCTGATTTCATCTCAGAATACATTTTATATACTAAAATATAAACTGATTAGTATTTCCATATAGTATTAATTAAAACCCCAATTCCAATGAACAATAACAACACTCAATAAGCATTTGGGAAATGACGACACGAACTGTTGAAGCTTTGTAAGCAGAATTCTTTCCCATTTTTGCTTGATGCACGACTTCAATTGTTCAACAGTCCGGGGTCTCCGTTGTCGTATTTTGTGCTTCATAATGCGCCACACATTTTCAACGGGCGACAGGTACCAGTCTAGTACCCGCAGTCTTTTACTATGAAGCTACACTGTTGTAACACATGCAGAATGTGACTTGGCATTGTCTTGCTGAAATAAGCAGGGACGTCCCTGAAAAAGACATTGCTTGGATGGCAGCATGTGTTGCTCCAAAACCTGGATGTACCTTTCAGCATTGATGGTGCCATCACAGATGTGTAAGTTGCCCATGCCATGGGCACTAATACACGCCCATACCATCACAAATGCTGGCTTTTGAACTTAGTTTACTTGCACATGTAGATGTAGCGACGAACTGTGTTAACTGACAATGGTTTCTGAAGTGTTCCTGAGCCCACGTGGTAAGTTCTTTTACACAATGATGTCGGTTTTTAATGCAGTGCCGCCTGAGGGATTGAAGGTCATGGACATTCAATGCTGGTTTCCAGCCTTGCCGCTTGCGTGTAGAAAGTTCTTCAGATTCTCTGAATCTTCTGATTATATTATGGACTGAAGATGATGGAATCCCTAAATTACTTGCAACTGAACGTTGAGAAACATTGTTCTTAAACTGTTGGACTATTTTTTCACGCAGCTGTTCACAAAGTGGTGATCCTTACCCCATCTTTGCTTGTGAACAGCTGAGCCTTTTGGGGATGCTCCTTTTATACCCAATCATGACACTCACAATTAGTGTCCTCATTTCCCAAATGCTTATTTAGTGTTTGAAGGAAAGGTGATGTAACACAGTGGTAAACATACCACTGTCCCAGCTTTTCTGAAATGTGTTGTAGGCATCCATTTCAAAATGAGCAAATATTTGCACAAAAACAAAGTTTATCAGTTTGAACAATAAATATCTTGCCTTTGTGGTGTATTTAACTGAACATAGGTTGAAGAGGATTTGCAAATCATTGTATTCTGTTTTTATTTACATTTCACACAACATCCCAACTTCATTGGAATTGGGGTTGTATGTAATTTTCTAAATGACAAAACGGATCAGGAAGCCCGTGTTTAAGATAATTCAGATTTATCCTATGGTGTCACGCAGTGTTTTGGTTTTTATTGGTACTGGTGTTGACTACAACTTTCTTTTCGATCATTTCAATTTATTCATACAGCAACAAATCAAAACATAACTCAGCCTAAGGCACTTTGCACGAGTAAGTTGTAGGCTTACCCACCCTTTAAGCAAGCACAATGACAACAGTGGTCTGGAGAAATTTCCTCAGGCACTTTGATTAAGCTACTTCAAGCAGACCAGATTCAATGGAGCAACCTTATAGACCTGTCCCACTTTTTTTTTAGGTTGTCCCACATAAGGATTAGCAGCAGCGTCATCTAACATTTCATTGAGTGTGGCTCACCAATGCTACTGCTCACAACCTCACACACAGTGGCCTGAAAATCTACACACAATACTGTTGCATCACTTACTTGAACAGGACATTAACAGATTAACTGATGCAAGATTTGGTCCTACATTAACACACAAGCACAGATGCTCATCAGACTGCCAAGACAATTTATCTAAAACAATTCATTCATGTCTCTTTCTGGTCTTGTTTTTCTGGTCTGGTATTTCTGTGCTAGTTCCTTTTTTTTTTTAAACACGTCAGCACAATAAAAAAAAGTTCTACAGGCACTGTAGCTCACCTGGATGATGCAAGACATCACAGTTTCAGTTAGAAAATTGGGTATGGTCAAACTGTAAAGGTTTTATCAAGGTGAAAAAAAAAAATCATAAAAACCCGTTGGATATGTTTTGGAGCTACCTACTAGCTACCCTTGTAACAAATTCCAGCTCAGTCTCTTTAAAAACTGCTGATCAATGACTCCATATGGCATTTTCAATATGGCCGCCATGGCAGCCATGTTTGAAATCAGATTATAATGTCTCTAACAAATTTTGGTGTCCTTACATTTATGCCAAGTTTCAGCTTCACTGGCTCAGCAGTTTCAGAAAAGATGTTTACACACGCTCCTCTATGCCACGATGAAGTGTCACAGAGGAGGATTTTCTTAAAAAGAAGAGCTGAAAAGTTCAGCTACAATTTGCCAGAAGGTACATTTGAGATGCAAGCCTAGATTTGATGTTTTGAGAAAAGAACATTCTCTGTGTGCATGTGGGTGTATGGCTTTGACCACGGACAAACTATGGAGAGCTGACATTTGCCATTTGGTATTTTTATGTGTGGGTCAAGGATGAATGCCGCCAAAAAGGAACGTTGATAGGACTAACATTTTTCGAGAAACTACAGATATTAGCTAACAACACTGAACAATGGATGTTGATAATTACATTCTGGACTCACGCATTCCAGCAGGGGGTGGTAAGTCATCTATACAGTGGAACCTCAACATACGAGTTTTTTGAAATATGAGCTGTCGCTCGGTCCATATTTTTGTTTGGAATACGAGTGGAAATCTGAGTTACGAGTCACACTTCGGGACGCCACCGGAGCAAAAAGGAAAGTGGAGAGAAGAAGGAGAAACCTCTATTGCAGATGTTAAGGTAGTGGAAGAATACGTCACAGGTTCTATTTCATTCCTCCTGACCACCAGAGGGCGGTGCTTTAGCACCTGGATAACTACATGTGCGCAGCACATTGGTCGAGAATATATACCAACAAAGTCACACCATTGGATGTGACCTGGGTGACGTCACTGGTTGTCTTTATATACCAGACAAACCCAGCTTTCATTTCTTTTCTACATTCTCGCATTATGAAGAGGTTGAGAATGCATTTAGCTGCGATTGCCGCTCTCGCTTGTAGCCTCGCAACCCACTTTCGGTTGGAGCTATGTTCACTGCACACGTCTTCCAGAGGCTGCGAGACGCTGCTTCACCGTTTTGTCCTGAGTACACCTTCCTCCCCAGGTGCACGCCTTCGCCGCTGCCCTGCTGGGTTTTTTCCTCTGCGCACAGTTGAAGTCATTAGCTGCTAGCCACTAACTGTTTAGCTGTGTTGTTTCGACGAAAGCTGGCTACTTGTCTAGTTGTGTCTCTAACCCCATTAACTACGTGGTAGTGTACTGTGTTGGGCTTGCTGTGAGTGTTTTCCACTCCTTGAAGTACTTCGTCTGCGCTGCCGCCATTTTACTAAGTTCAACAGCTCCGCTGGCAGCTACTGTTGTCATCACTGTAAGTGACTTAGCACTTGGGCAGAGTGCTTCAAGCTCTGTGCCTTGTGTTAAGACTGTGGCTGTGAGCGTTTCACGCTCCGTGCCTCGTGTTAAGACTGTGGCTGTGAGCGTTTCACGCTCCGTGCCTCGTATTAGCTTTGACGCTGTGTGCGCTTCACGCGCCGTGCCTCGTGTTACGGCTGTGTCTGTGTGCGCTTCACGCGCCGTGCCTCGTGTTACGGCTGTGTCTGTGTGCGCTTCACGCGCCGTGCCTCGTGTTACGGCTGTGTCTGTGTGCGCTTCACGCGCCGTGCCTCGTGTTACGGCTGTGTCTGTGAGCGATTCACGCGCGGTGCCTCGTGTTACGGCTGTGTCTGTGAGCGATTCACGCGCCGTGCCTCGTGTTACGGCTGTGTCTGTGTGCGATTCACGCGCCGTGCCTCGTGTTACGGCTGTGTCTGTGTGCGATTCACGCGCCGTGCCTCGTGTTACGGCTGTGTCTGTGAGCGATTCACGCGCGGTGCCTCGTGTTACGGCTGTGTCTGTGAGCGATTCACGCGCGGTGCCTCGTGTTACGGCTGTGTCTGTGAGCGATTCACGCGCGGTGCCTCGTGTTACGGCTGTGTCTGTGTGCGATTCACGCGCCGTGCCTCGTGTTACGGCTGTGTCTGTGTGCGATTCACGCGCCGTGCCTCGTGTTACGGCTGTGTCTGTGTGCGATTCACGCGCGGTGCCTCGTGTTACGGCTGTGTCTGTGAGCGATTCACGCGCGGTGCCTCGTGTTACGGCTGTGTCTGTGAGCGATTCACGCGCGGTGCCTCGTGTTACGGCTGTGTCTGTGAGCGATTCACGCGCGGAGCCTCGTGTTACGGCTGTGTCTGTGTGCGATTCACGCGCGGTGCCTCGTGTTACGGCTGTGTCTGTGAGCGATTCACGCGCGGTGCCTCGTGTTACGGCTGTGTCTGAGCGATTCACGCGCGGTGCCTCGTGTTACGGCTGTGTCTGAGCGATTCACGCGCGGTGCCTCGTGTTACGGCTGTGTCTGAGCGATTCACGCGCGGTGCCTCGTGTTACGGCTGTGTCTGTGTGCGCTTCACGCGCGGTGCCTCGTGTTACGGCTGTGTCTGTGTGCGCTTCACGCGCGGTGCCTCGTGTTACGGCTGTGTCTGTGTGCGCTTCACGCGCGGTGCCTCATGTTACGGCTGTGTCTGTGTGCGCTTCACGCGCGGTGCCTCGTGTTACGGCTGTCTGAGCGATTCACGCGCGGTGCCTCGTGTTACGGCTGTGTCTGAGCGATTCACGCGCGGTGCCTCCTGTTACGGCTGTGTCTGTGTGCGCTTCACGCGCGGTGCCTCGTGTTACGGCTGTGTCTGTGTGCGCTTCACGCGCGGTGCCTCGTGTTACGGCTGTGTCTGTGTGCGCTTCACGCGCGGTGCCTCATGTTACGGCTGTGTCTGTTTGCGCTTCACGCGCGGTGCCTCGTGTTACGGCTGTGTCTGTGTGCGCTTCACGCGCGGTGCCTCGTGTTACGGCTGTGTCTGTGTGCGCCTCACGCGTGGTGCCTCGTGTTACGGCTGTGTCTGTGAGCGACGCAAGCTCAGTGCCTTGTGTTATGACTATCTGTGAGCGATTCACGCTTTGTCTTTCTATCTGTCACCATAAGGGCTTGTGTTAGCCATCCGCACACAGTTCACAATGTTGTGAAGGCCTTTGTTGCATGGCTGTAGTACCTGTTTGGCTCCCTTGAGCCCACATGATGGACATATGCTTTGCCCCTTGGGTCCTGGGATCGGACACCTGAGGGAAGCCCTGACTGGCGATGCCTGCCTTAATTGTGCCAGTATGCAACTGGCAGAGAGGTCTGCTAGACTCACGGCAATGGAAAGTGGGATGCCTCGTGGGACTTTGGCCTCCAGTCCCAGAAAGGCACCAAAGCGCCGTAAACGCCCACATGCAGGGACCTCTTCTGCTAAGAAGGTTTATCATGACCATGCTTTGGCTGAAAAGGTTGAAACTTTGACTTCTGAGTTTGCTCTGATTAAGTCCTATTTCTGAATCTACAGCCTAGGGACGCTGTAACAATTCCTGTTGTCCCTAATGAGGCTGATCAGACCGATGTATTTACTCAGCAGGAAGAAGATGCCATGTCTATTACTGCAACTGATTCCTTGTACATGACAAGTGACACAAACTGTGTGGAGGATCAGGATGAGAGGGGTCTCTCTCCAAGTAATTCATTAGTGGGTTCTCACACCTCTGAGGCTGAGTCCCTGCCACAAACCGGACCTGGACTATCCTTTGTCAAGCAAGCTGTTCAGTTGGCTTTATCCAGGCTTGGGGTCAACAATCCCCCTGCGAGAAACCACCGCTTCAAGTGCAGTTTTCAAAGTCACTCGGAGACTTGAGTTCGATGTTCCAGGTTCTCAACCATATATTGAGGAGCTCCACCAATGTTGGGCAGACCCCAAATCATTGACCCATCTATCGCGGGACTGCAGAGCCCTTAGCTCTATGTGTGATTCAGCTCAGTATGGTCTGAACCATATGCCTGCCATCGACAGCATTATTGCGAACCTGGTTGTGGCTCCAGCTGATGCTGCTCGGCCGGATGCCCGCTGCCCACGACCTCAGTGTAGGGTCACTGATGACCTCCTCACCAAAAGCTATGACATAGCTGCTCGCATCGGTCGCCTAGGCAACTCACTGTCCCATTTAGCCCTTGCCCTCTCAAAGTCTTTGAGGGAGGCAGAGGTTGATGATGCTATTCAAAGTCTTAGTGATGCCTCACTCCAAACTTTTGCTTATATGTCCAGGGAGCTTGGCAGACTGATGTCAACCCTTACCATCACTAGATGTCAGATCTGGCTTGCACAGTCCCCTCTTTCCGAATCCTGCAGAGGTACACTCCGTTCACTGCCGGTTCTTCCAGGCCAAGTATTTGGACCTGTGGCCCAACAAACGTTGGAGCGTGCTGTTGAGGCAAGTAAATCTCGACAACAGATTGTTGACCTACACCAGACTTCCAGGCCTCAGCCTGTCAGACATGCTACAACTTTTCACCAGGAGACTGGTTCACAAGTGTCGACTGAAAGGACGCCTATTTCCATGTGCCAGCGGCGCCTCGTCACAGGCAGTTTCTCTGCTTTTCTTTTAAAGGACAGGCATACCAGTTCAGGGTGCTTCCTTTCGCCCTCTCTCTCGCCCCTCATACATTTACCAGATGTATGGCTGCAGCACTAGCCCCACTGCGAGATCTCGAATTAAGAATCCTACCCTACTTAGACGATTGGCTTGTCTGCGCTCCGACTCAGGAGCAGGCGTACAACCACACAGCGCTTCTACTGCACCATGTCTCTCAGTTAGGACTCACAGTGAATTGTGCGAAGAGTTCTCTTGTTCCCAGTCAACAAACAACCTTCATCGGCATCGCCATCCCTGCAGAGAGCGGGCGATGTAATTCATCTCGTCTCACACGTTCAACGGACTGTGACACTGTCTTTTGGTTTGCTGCTCCAGTTGATGGGCAAACTGACTGCAGTGTCGCTAGTGGTACCCTTGGGACTTCTGTTCTTGCGTCCCCTACAGATTTGGATCAACAACCTAGGCTTTGTTGTCACAGCTACAGGGGAGGATTTGGCACCGTCACCCAGAATGCTTTCAATTGTATGTGTGGCCGTTGAAGGGCCGGACTCCTTGTTAGGTTCTTGTGAACAGTCTGTTCAGACTATCCTTAACTCACATGCTGCTTCTACCAGGGCTTTGTATAGCAACAGATGAAAGCTGTTTGTCCGGTGGTGTGAGAACCGAAAGTTAGACCCAGAGTGTTGCCCTGTGCCTATTCTACTCAAATATTTACAAGAACTGCTGGAGAAATGACTTTGTCACTATTTTAACGGTTTATGTTGCTGCAATCTTTGCCCGGCACATCTACATTGATGGCCAGTCATTGGGTTCGCATTCCTTAGTGTGTCGTTTTTTGAAAGGTGCTCTACGTTTGCGGCCTCCAAGGCTTGCACGCGTACTTTCAGGGGACCTTCCACTAGTCCTGAAGGGTTTAAGTTTGTCTCCTTTCGAACCAGTTGAAAGTGCTGATCTTAAGTGGGTGTCAGTGAAAACTGCCTTTCTACTTGCAGTATCTTTGTGTACGCAAGTGGGAGAGCTCCATGCCCTATCGGTCACATGGAACTGTTTGCGATGGAATTCTGAGGGATCTGGGGTTACGCTGTGGCCTAATCCATCCTTTTTACCTAAGAGTATTTCAGCCTTTCATGTTAACAAGCCAATTTCCTTGGCTATATATATGCACCGCATTCTGATCCAGGATTATCTGTCTCAGGTTTCCTGTGTCTTGTTTGAATGTTGAAGCAGTACAGTGGTGCGAATGCTGGGATTCGGACAACAGATGCCCTGTTTGTTGGTTATGGTGATCAAAAAAAAAAAGTGGTTGTGCTATATCAAAGCAGCAACTTTCACATTGGGTCGTGGATGCCATTTTACAAGTATACAAGTCCAGGGGTCTTCAGCCTCCTAAAGTTACGTGCCATTCCACCAGAGGGATGTCCACCTCCTGAGCTGCACTGAGAGGTGTTCCTTTGACTGATATTTGTGCTGCTACTAAGTGGGCTTCATCGTGTACCTTCGCCCGCTATTACAGACTGGATGTAGCCACTCCTCCTGCGGTGACTTTGGTGGTGTTGTCTGCCTCCACACCCCACTGCTGATGTTAGGTGAGGGTGACTCTTCGTGACTGTTGGTATTAAGTCATCCAGGTGCTAAAGCACCACCCTCTGGCGGTCAGGAGGAATGAAATAGAATGAGAGTTACGAATGTAACTACGGTTCTATGAATTCCGGATGGCCGCCAGAGTTGCTTGTCACTCAAGAGTCTTGCGAGTTCATTCCGCAAAGAAACAAAAGCTGGGTTCGTCTGGTATATAAAGACAACCAGTGACGTCACCCAGGTCACATCCAATGGCATGACTTTGTTGGTATATATTCTCGACCTCTGTGCTGCGCACATGTAGTTATCCAGGTGCTAAACCACCGCCCTCTGGTGGTCATCCGGAATTCATAGAACCATAGTTACATTCGTAACTCTTGTTTTGCTGCACTTGTTGTGAAGGAAGGCTATGTCCCGCAACAAGTGTTTAACTGTGACAAAACTGGATTATTCTGGAAAAAATATGTCACGGAGGACGCATATAACAGAAGAGGAGAAGAAGCTGTTTCACTGAAAACAAACACCAAGAAGAACTGTCCACTGGCCGTGCTTCAGCAATTTTTAACGATACTTGTCCGTCACATTTCCACAACATTTTGAAAGGCAGGCAGAAACAAACCTCCTTGGATAGCTTTTTATCCAAAAGACCTGCAAGTTTACAATTACAGTTACATCCGTAGGACCATTTTAAGAATCTACAGTTTAAGTTCAGTTTGTGTTTACAGTGTGCGCAAACCTCCCCCCCCTCCCTTCTCCGCCTCTGTTAACCGCATTCGTCTGTTTCTAAGGTAAAAGCACTTAATACAACTTTTTTCTTTTCTTTTATATATGTTATTATGCACAGGTAAAGTACACGTGTCTATCTGTTAATAAAAAATATGTATTTTTTCTTAATTTAGAGTGGTTTGGGGATTTTTTACAAAGCTGGAATGGATTGAAATTATTTTAATTATTTTCAATGAGGAAAATTTGTTTGAAATACGAGCAGATTGGCTTACGAGCTTGGTCACGGAACAAATTCAATTCGTATCTTGAGGTGCCACTGTATATTAAAAGCGAAGTGGGGTCTATGCATGAGTGTGTGATTTTATTTAGCAAGTTCAATATAGGTACATAATATAATTGTAAATACATTAAAAATACATGGATGACACAAGAAAGTGAAAACACTAAAATGAAATAATAAAGTGTATATGATAATTTATAAATACATTAAGACATTAAATTAACATTAAAAAATACATAATTAACAAGAAATAAAAGGTTGAGTTCTTCCTCTAAAAACTGTTGAGGTTTAAGGTTCTAAAAACCTTTTGAACTCACACACCATTCCAACCCATTACAGAAACTTTGCATAATTTATTATCACCCTTGAAAAATGTTGGCTACCTATTTTAAAAACACTACCCTATTTAGAGCATGTGGATCCCATGGGCAACACACTAATCAGACATATATGGAGGATGCTCAATGAATAAATACTAGTGTCTTATTTTACAAGTACTGTATTTTCCAGAGTATAAATCACAGGTTTTTTTTTTGTTTGTTTGTTTTTATGACTAGTTTGGGAGGTCCTACAACTGATACTCTGGTGAGGCTTATAAACAAAAATATCACACATTAACAGTGGTGGGCACAGCTAACCAAAAAATTAGCTTTGATAACCATGAATCAGATAACTGAAAAGTTAACTTTTATGACGATAAACTGCTAAAAATGTATCTTTATTACAGATAACCGATAACTATTAGTACTGATTTGGACGCGGCAACATCAGATTACACTGTCAGCTTCTGATAAACCAGTTTCACTTTACGAGCCGCAGGGGCTTCTGGGTAAATTCAAGGATTACAGACACAAAGAACACATGAAAAATGAATAAAAAATAAAACCCCAAACACTGTCATCATCTTTCAAAAGCAGTAACACACAGTATTAGAAGTCACAGTTTATCTCGGCATTAGATACACCGTCATTTATGAGCTAAAAGCTGATTTTTTCGCATGCTTTGAACCCTGCCACTTAAACAACTGAAATACACCCATTAATGCATTGATTGGCAAAGTAAAATACACGTGGTAAATATAAATTCTTACCTGTTAGTGTCAGTGGGATTCATATGAATAAATAATCCACATAAAGCGTCCTTTTTTAAAATCCAAAACAGTGTCTAAACGTGAAGAAAACTCCTTCCCTCTGTATTCCGGATGACCGCCAGAGGGCGGTGCTTTAGCACCTGGATAACTACATGTGTGCAGCACAGAGGTCGAGAATATATACCAACAAAGTCACGCCATTGGATGTGACCTGGGTGACGTCACTGGCTGTCTTTATATACCAGACACACCCAGCGCTAGCTTCTTTTCGGAATGAACTCGCAAGACTCTGAGTGACAAGCAACTCTGGCAGTCATCCGGAAGTCATAGAACTGTAGTTACATTCGTAACTCTCGTTCTATTTCATTCCTCCTGACCACCAGAGGGAGGTGCTTTAGCACCTGGATGACTTAATACCAACAAGGTCAGGAAAAGTCACACTCACCTCGCATCAGCAGTGGGGAGTGGAGACAGACAACACCGCCGAAGTCACCACAGGAGGAGCAGCCACATTCAGTCTGTAATAGCGGGCAAAGGTACAGGATGAAGCCCACTTAGTAGCAGCACAAATATCACTCAAAGGGACACCTCTCAGTGCAGCCCAGGAGGTGGACACCCCTCTGGTGCAATGGCACGTAACCTTAGGAGGCTGAAGACCTCTGGACCTGTATACTTGTAAAATGGCATCCACGACCCAATGCGAGAGTCGCTGCTTTGAGACAGCACAGCCTCTTTTGTGATCACGTAAAACACACAAACAGGGCATCTGTTTTCCAGATCCCGGCAGTCGCACTAATGTACTGCTTCAACATTCAGACAGGACACAGGGAACCTGAAACAGATAATCCTGGATCAGAATGCGGGACATACACAGCCAAGGAAACTGGCTGGTTAACATGAAAGGTTGAAATTCTCTTGGGTAAAAAGGACGGATTAGGCCAGACCGTAACCCCAGATCGGTCAGAATTCCATCGCAAACAGTCCCCGGCAACTGATAGGGCATGGAGCTCTCCCACCTGCTTAGCAGAAGACAGTGCAAGTAGAAAGGCACTCTTCACTGACTCCCATTTAAGATCAGCACTTTCAACTGGTTCAAAAGGGGATAAGTTTAAACCCTCCAGGACTAGAGGAAGGTCCCATGAAGGTACGCGTGCAAGCCTTGGAGGCCGCAAACGTAGAGCACCTTTCAAAAAACGACACACTAAGAGGTGTGAACCCACTGACTGGCCATCAACGTAGACGTGCCGGGAAGAGATTGCAGCAACATAAAACTTCAAGGTAGCGACAGAATGTCCTTTCTCCAGCAGTTCTTGTAAATATTTGAGGAGAATAGGCACAGGGCAACGCTCCGGGTCTAACTTTTGGTTCTCACACCACCGCGCAAACAGCTTCCATCTGTTGTCATACAAAGCCCTGGTAGAAGCAGCACGTGAATTAAGGATAGTCTGAACAACAGCCTGGTCACAAGAACTTAACAAGGAGTCCGGCCCCTCAATGACCACACATACAGTTGAATGCGTTCTGGGTGAGGGTGCCAAATCCTCCCCTGTAGCTGTGACAACAAATCCTTCCTCTCCGGGAGAGCCCAAGGTTCCCCCTTGAGGAGTTTGTAAATCATGGGAAACCGAATCCTCCCCGGCCAGAATGGAGCAACCAGCAGCACCCTGTGGGTGCTCTGATCTATCCTGCGCAGTGTCAACATCAGTAGCGGGAGAGGAGGGAAGGCATAGAGGAGGCAATCCGGCCACGGGTGAGCCAATGCATCCTGCCCCAGCGGGCTGTCTTGTTCCAAGAGGGAGTACCACCTTGGGCAATGTGTCGAAGTGCTTGAAGCGAAAAGGTCCACTTCCACTACACCATACTTCTGCCAGATCATTTGGACCACAATCGGGTTCAGTCTCCACTCTCCCGGTGGTGGTTTCTGTCTGGAGAGTAAATCCGCAGCGCTGTTCTGTACGCTGGGCAGATGAACTGCTCTGACACTTTGAATGCGAGGCAACGCCCATAAGAGAAGCCTCCAAGTTTCTGCCAATGAGTGATTGGACCTGGTGACCCCCTGATGGTTTATGTGATAGACTGTTGACGTGTTGTCCGACCAGACAAGAACATGTCTTCCTCTCAGGGCCGGGAGGAAATGCTTGAGAGCCAGTTGCACAGCGCAAAGCTCCAGCACGTTTATGTGTTGGAGTCTCTCCTGAGGACTCCAGACACCCCTCATCATCCTGTGATTCCACACGGCCCCCCAACCTTTGAGTGATGCATCTGTAACAACCACCTCTCGGCGAGAAGGGACGGAGCCTAGAGGGACACCCTTGCAGATGAAGTCCATGTTCCCCCAGGGTTTGAGGTGCAGAAGGCACTGGTTGGAGAGTCGTACAAGCCTGTGCTGATGCAACTCTGAGTTGAGGCCAAGGCTGCTGATCCAAATCTGTAGGGGACGTAAGAACAGAAGTCCCAAAGGTACCACCAGCGACATTGCAGTCAATAGGCCCATCAACCGGAACAGCAAACCAAAAGGCAGTGTCACAGGCTGTTGAATGTGTGAGACGAGACAAATTACATTGTCCACTCTCTGCGGGAATGGCGATGCAGTCATAGTTAGGGAGTTGATGGCAATGCCGATGAAGGTCGTTTGTTGACTGGGAACAAGAGAACTCTTTGCAAAGTTCATTGTGAGTCCTAAATGAGAGACATGGTTCAGAAGAACAGCTGTGTTGTTGTGCGCCTGCTCCTGAGTCAGAGCGCAGACAAGCCAATCGTCTAAATAGGGTAGGATTCTTAATCCAAGAGCTTGCAGTGGGGCTACTGCTGCAGCCATACATCTGGTAAATGTACGAGGGGCGAGAGAGAGGCCGAAAGGAAGCACCCTGAACTGGTATGCCTGACCTTCGAAAGCAAAGCGGAGAAACTTCCTGTGATGAGGCGCCACTGGCACATGGAAATAGGCGTCTTTTAAGTCGACACTTGTGAACCAGTCTCCTGGTGTGATAGTTTGAAGGACGTCTACTGTGCGGAGCATGTGAAACTGCAGCACTTTGATATAACAATTCAGACGTCAGAGATCGAGGATAGGACGAAAGCCGCCATCTTTCTTTGGAACAAGGAAGTAAATTGAATAGAACACCCTGAGCTGGTCTGAACTGTGAACTGGCTCTATGGCCCCCTTCTCCAGGAGTTCCAAAATCTCCCATTGTAGGGCGGCAGACTGCACCGAGTCGGAAACAACAGTCATCCTCACCCCATTGAACTTTGGAGGACGACATCTGAACTGAATTCTGTAACCTTCAAACGAGGTTGAAATGACCCATGGGTCTTGAACTTGAGCCTCCCAGTGGCTGAGTTGATTTCGTGAAAAACGGCTGGGGGCCAAACGTTGGCAGTCAGACCCGACCACCTCTGCCTCACATCCCTGAGGACCTCTGGGCGCAATTACTGGAAGCTCTGTAAAACCGTTCAGTTCTCAGGGTCTGCCCGTAGCCTCCCGAAAGGCAGGCCACTGGGAGAGCTGGCCCTCAACTGCAAAAGCACGTGCAGCTCTGGGAGTCGGCGGAAGCCTGGATGTAGAGTGAAAAGCTGTAGCACGTATGACTGGCTGAGGTCTGGAAGACCGGTGAAGGTCAACAAACTGTTGGCGAGATTTATGAGCCTCAACAAGCACGCTCCAAAGTTTGTTGGGCCGCAAGTCCAAATACTTGGCCTGGAAGAACAGGCAGCGAATAGAGTGTGCCTCTGCAGGATTCGGACAGGGGGGACTGCGCAAGCCACACCTGATGTCTAGTGATGGTAAGGGTTGACATCAGTCTGCCAAGCTCTCTGGACATAGAAGCAAAGGTTTGGAGTGAGGCATAACTAAGACTTTGCGTAGCATCATCAACCTCTGCCTCCCTCAAAGACTTTGAGAGGGCAAGGGCTAAATGGGACAGTGAGTTGCCTAGGCGACCGATGCAAGCAGCTATGTCATAGCTTTTGGTGAGGAGGTCATCAGTGACCCTACACTGAGGTCGTGGGCAGCGGGCATCCGGCCGAGCAGCATCAGCTGGAGCCACAACCAGGTTCGCAATAATGCTGTCAATGGCGGGCATACGGTTCAGACCATACTGCGCCGAATCACACATAGAGCTAAGGGCTCTGCAGTTCTGCGATAGATGGGTCAATGATTTGGGGTCTGCCCAACATCGGTAGAGCTCCTCGATATATGTTTGTGAAACTGGAACGTTGAACTCAGGCTTCTGAGTGACTTTGAAAAAGGCACTTGAAGCGGTGGTTTCCGCAGGGGGATTGTTGACCCCAAGCCTGGATAAACCCAACTGAACAGCTTGCTTGACAAAGGATAGTCCAGGTCCGGTTTGCGGCAGGGACTCTGCCTCAGAGGTGTGAGAGCCCACTAATGAATGGCTTGGAGAAAGACCCCTCTCATCCTCATCCTCCACACAGTCTATATCACTTGACATGTACAAGGAATCGGTTGCAGCAATAGACACGACATCTTCCTCCTGCTGAGTAACTACATTGGTCTGATCAGCCTCATTAGGGACAACAGGAACTGTCACTGCATCCCTAGGCTGTAGATTCAGAAGCAAGGACTTAAATCTGAGCAAACTCAGAAGTCAACGTTTCAACCTTTTCAGCCAAAGCATGGTCATGAGTAACCTTCTTAGCAGAAGGGGCTCCTGAATGTGGGCGTTTACGGCGCTTTGGTTCCTTCCTGGGGCTGGAGGCCAAAGTCGCACTAGATATTCCACTTTCCAATGCCGCAAGTCTAGCAGATCTCTCTGCCAGTGGCATGCTGGAACAATTAAGGCAGGTATCGCCAGTCAGGGCTTCCCTCAGGTGTCCGATCTCAAGACACGAGGGGCAAAACATATGTCCATCATCTGGGCTCAAGGGAGCCAAACATGTACTACAGCCATGCAACAAAGGCCCAGTCAACATTGTGGACTGCGTGCAGATGGTTAATGCAAGCCCTGACGGTTACAAATGGAAAGACAAAGCGTGAATCACAGGCAGTGTAAATAGTAACACGAGGCACGGAGCGTGAAGCACTCACAGCCGTCGACTTGACATGAGGCACGGAGCGTGAAGCACTCACAGCCGCAGACTCGACACGAGGCACGGAGCGTGAAGCACTCCAGCCGCAGACTCGACACGAGGCACGGAGCGTGAAGCATTCCAGCCGCAGATTCGACACGAGGCACGGTGCGTGAAACACTCCAGCCGCAGACTCGGCACGGAGCATGAAACACTCACAGTGTAAAAACTAATACAAGGCCCGGAGCGTGAAACACTCACAGCCACAGTAATAACACGATGCACACACCCGAAAAACTCACAGCCCAAGTGCTAAGTCACTTAGAGCAACGACGACAACAGTAGCTGCTAGCGGAGCTGTTAAACTTAGCACATGGCGGCAGTGCAGACGAAGTACACTCACGGCAAGCCCAACACAGTACACTATACTGGTTCTGATACACACACTACCACGTAGTTAACGGGGTTAGTGACACAATTAAACAAATAGCCAGCGTTCATCGAAATAACACAGCTAATGTGCACAGAGGAAAATATCCAGCAGGGCAGCGGCAAAGGCGCGCACCCGGCGTTTATGAAGGTGTACTCACGACAGGCGTCAGTCAAAGAATACAAAAAATGATGAAGCCGTGTCT
This sequence comes from Thalassophryne amazonica, assembly GCF_902500255.1. NCBI lineage: Eukaryota > Metazoa > Chordata > Actinopteri > Batrachoidiformes > Batrachoididae > Thalassophryne > Thalassophryne amazonica. Next base: position 87,733,738 of record NC_047107.1, read on the forward strand.
CGCAGCCTCTGGAGGACGTGTGCAGTGCACGTAGCTCCAACCGAAGGTGGGTTGCGAGGCTACAAGCGAGAGCGGCAATCGCAGCTAAATGCGTTCTCAACCTCTAAGAATGCGAGAATGTAGAAAACAAGCGAGCGCTGGGTGCGTCTGGTATATAAAGACAACCAGTGACGTCAACCAGGTCACTGGTATATATTCCAGGTTGTTGGTATATATTCTCGACCTCTGTGCTGCGCACATGTAGTTATCCAGGTGCTAAAGCACCGCCCTCTGGCGGTCAGGAGGAATGAAATAGAAACATTATTTTGTGATCATTTTACAGCATTTAAGCTGTAAATCACATTGACACAGCACAAAAACTTCTTCTGCCTGTCTTTCTGTGGCAGCATGAGTGCCTGTACAGTACTGCCAAACACATGGCTAACTGCAGCAACAAATTGCTCAGGTAGAGGGAAGGGAAAAAACAAACAAACAAACAAACAAACAACAACAACAAAAAAAAACTCAGTCAATGAATCAGATTCAGACAAACCTAGTTCGGTGAAAAAGACAACAAAACAATATTCAAGATAGAAATGGCGAGGAAGTTGATTTACTGCCAAAGCTTTTATCAGTAATACAGTTAAAATGGGGGGAATGTGAATAATTGTGTTGTAGGTCAATTTAAGGCTCACCTAAACATTTTGCTCGTGATCCTAAAACTTTCAGGAAGGTGCTACAGTGTTCCTACTAAAAAATGTATGTCTCAAGCCCTAGCATGTGGACAATATTAAAGTCAGATATTCATGCTACTTCCTGTATACAGTGTTTTGAACTTCTTACAAGTAAAGACAGCAGCATTAAGACATCTTGTTAAAAGATGCAAGGTGACTTGAGTATTACTGCAAAATTAAAATGATAAAATTCAACGGAATGACAGACCCAGAACAGAGGCAAACGACATTTGACTGAAAAATCTGTCTTGCAGACTGCCCTTCACAGTGTAGATTGATAATTGCGTTGGCAGCAGACAGCATTTTCTGGAGCATTTCAATCAATACTGAAAATAAGCACAGAGAAAATATTGGTAACATATTTAAAATCTGGCAGTCAAATGTCACATGAAAATTCAGTAAGGTATGTCTTCTATAATACATTCCAATTCTTAGGTAGAACTCTACGAGTGTATACTAATGTATATCTAAATATCTAAAATAGAAGAGTAGAATAGAGCAGAGTAGAGCAACTTAGGTGCCTGGTCTTGAGAACCAGGGATGGTAGGTTGAAAAGCTTTTTTTATCCCATGGGAACTCTCCCTACCCACCCAAGAGACTCAAGAAAATGGACATCATGTATATTAGTGAGATTTACACAATAAGGGTAATAAACAACATACACAAGAAATATAGTTACTACGTAATATTATAGGAGTTAGCTTCTAAAACCTAAATATTCATACAGGAGAAGATTGTATTATACATATACCTAGTCAGTAGACTAGTAGTAAAATTAAATTATAGCTAGTAGGCTAAGATATAAATATGGTTATTTTATTATAGAAACAGAAGCTATGATGTAATATGTTTTAGGTATCTATCTAAATTTCACCCTGCTAGCTTATAATGGGAAGACAAAATACATATTTTATATGCTATCTAATGGAAACCCCAAAAACCTACACCATGTAAAATAAAAATGTAAATCACGAAAATAAGCTAACTATAGCTAGATGAGCTACCGTTAAATTAGCCATTAATAAGCCAACCGTACCTTGCTAGCCAACAAGGTTAAAGCCGGTAACTAGTGTATAATGTACAATAGTGTAGTTTAACCTTAGTAAGTCCCTTCGGCTGCTCCCTTGTTTGCACTCGGGGTCGCCACAGCAAATCCAAGGTGGATCTGCATGTTGAATTGGCACACAATCACGGTATTAACAAATACATATAACAAAAAATGTAAACAAAAGTGTGTATTAACGTTAGCTTCCCAAACAGAACAGAAACGACTATATTGTTAGCTATGATAAACGGTGGTGTAGCCGGCTAGATAAGCTAAGGTTAGCTGTTAGGTACAACTAATTGTACCCCACTCCTCCATTTTTATCACAAATATAATAATATATATATATATATATAAAAAAAAAAAAGTTAAAGCATGCTGAAATGTATATGGAGACATGTTATAAGTACCTTAGTGAAAGGATATAGAGATGGAACCGAACCCAGCTAAAGAGAGCTCGGGGCTCGTGGCTGCAGCGACATGTAGGCCAGGTTAGCCTTTAACTAGCTCGACAGAGAGGGATAAATTCCAGGTAAGCTAACATTGACAGTAGTAGGCCTAGTTACGACTTAGGAAGAAAATAAAATAAAAAAGAAAGCAAAACCCTAAAAATGAAGATTGATAAAACGACGTTTAACTGGCATGTATATATATATATATATATATATATATATATGGCGAATGAGGCCTAGGCAGGTTATTAGATAATTAATAGCTAGTAGGCTAAGCTGTAATTTTAGCTATGTTACAATATAAACAGAAGCTAAGATACAGTGACGAAAATAAGTATTTGAACACCCTGCAATTTTGCAAGTTCTCCCACTTAGAAATCATGGAGGGGTCTGAAATTTTCATCTTAGGTGCATGTCCACTGTGAGAGACATAATCAAAAAAAAAAAAAAAAAAATCTGGAAATCACAATTTTTAATAATTTATTTGTTTGCTACTGATGCAAATAAGTATTTCAAAACCTGTGAAAATCAATGTTAATATTTGGTACAGTAGCCTTTGTTTGCAATTACAGAGGTCAAACATTTCCTGAAATTTTTCACCAGGATGCACACACTGCAGCAGGGATTCTGGCCCATTCCTCCACACAGATCTCTAGATGAGCCAGGTTACTGGGCTGTCGCTGAGAAACACAGAGTTTGAGCTCCCTCCAAAGATTTTCTATTGGGTTTAGGTCTGGAGACTGGCTAAGCCACTCCAGAACCTTGATACGCTTCTTACGGAGCCACTCCTTGGTTATCCTGGCTGTGTGCTTCAGGTCATTGTCATGTTGGAAGACCCATCCACAACCCATCTTCAATGCTCTAACTGAGGAAAGGAGGTTGTTCCCCAAAATTTCGCAATACATGGCCCCGGTCATCCTCTACTTAATACAGTGCAGTCGTCCTGTCCCATGTGCAGAAAAACACCCCCAAAGCATGATGCTTCCACCCCCATGCTTCACAGTAGGGACGGTGTTTTTGGGATGGTACTCAGCATTCTTCTTCCTCCAAACACGGCGAGAGGAATTAAGACCAAACAGTTCTATTTTGGTCTCATCTGACCACATAACTTTCTCCCATGACTCCTCTGGATCATCCAAATGGTCATGGGCAAACTTAAGACGGGCCTGGACGTGTGCTGATTTAAGGAGGGGAACCTTCTGTGCCATGCATGATTTTAACCCATGACGTCTTAGTGTATTACCCACAGTAACCTTGGAAACAGTGGTGCCAGCTCTCTTCAGGTGGGCATCTAATTATTTAAAAAAAAAAAATCATACATTGTGATTTCTAATTTTTTTTTTTTTGGATTATGTCTCTCACAGTGGACATGCACTTAAGATGAAAATTTCAGACCCCTCCATGACTTCCAAGTGGGAGAACTTGCAAAATCGCAGGGTGTTCAAATACTTATTTTCCTCACTATATAATATGTTTTAGGTTTTTATCTTTAACCAATTTGTCATACAGAAACCCTTGTTTAACTAATCTACTAGTCAGTTTATGGTGTCTAGTGGAACAATTTTCTTAATTATCACAGATCGACCAATTCTGACTAGTTGGGAGGTGTAAACACTGTATGCAGGTTTACTTGGTATGTTACTACTCATATAAGGCTCTTGCTTGCCTCTACTGGTGGTTGGTTCTCACTGCGGTATTGTATCACTTCCTGTTCCGGAGCACAGCGGTGTTTTGCTGTATCTGTTAGCTGTTTAATCAGCGCAGTTAGATTGATCTAGTTACCTAGATAACGATTTGTTTCAGTGTTATCTTCACGTGCCTTAACTAAAGCACTCCCTCTGCTGAATCACCTCTAAATTATTTACACGTTATTAACTTTGCGTGTTTTTAGGAATCCGCTAGCTTAGCGCAGCTACTAGCTCTTAGCCGGTTTAGCATGGCGGCTTCTCCTGTCTCTCCCGCACTTTTCTGCTCTGGGTGTGAAATGTTTAGTTATTCCTCGGCCTCCTTTAGCAGTAATGGTACTTGTAATAAGTGTAGCTTATTCGTAGCTTTGGAGGCCAGGCTGGGCGAATTGGAGACTCGGCTCCGCACCGTGGAAAATTCTACAGCTAGCCAGGCCCCTGTAGTCGGTGCGGACCAAGGTAGCTTAGCCGCCGTTAGTTTCCCTCTGGCAGATCCCGAGCAGCCGGGAAAGCAGGCCGACTGGGTGACTGTGAGGAGGAAGCGTAGCCCTAAACAGAAGCCCCGTGTACACCGCCAACCCGTTCACATTTCTAACCGTTTTTCCCCACTCGGCGAAACACCCGCCGAGGATCAAACTCTGGTTATTGGCGACTCTGTTTTGAGAAATGTGAAGTTAGCGACACCAGCAACCATAGTAAATTGTCTTCCGGGGGTCAGAGCAGGCGACACTGAAGGAAATTTGAAACTGCTGGCTAAGGCTAAGCGTAAATTTGGTAAGACTGTAATTCACATCGGCAGTAATGACACCTGGTTACGCCAATCGGAGGTCACTAAAATTAACATTGAATCGGTGTGTAACTTTGCAAAAACAATGTCGGACTCTGTAGTTTTCTCTCGGCCCCTCCCCAATCGGACCAGGAGTGACATGTTTAGCCGCATGTTCTCCTTGAATTGCTGGCTGTCTGAGTGGTGTCCAAAAAATGAGGTGGGCTTCATAGATAATTGGCAAAGCTTCTGGGGAAAACCTGGTCTTGTTAGGAGAGACGGCATCCATCCCACTTTGGATGGAGCAGCTCTCATTTCTAGAAATCTGGCCAATTTTCTTAAATCCTCCAAACCGTGACTATCCAGGGTTGGGACCAGGAAGCAGAGTTGTAGTCTTACACACCTCTCTGCAGCTTCTCTCCCACTGCCATCCCCTCATTACCCCATCCCCGTAGAGACGGTGCCTGCTCCCAGACTACCAATAACCAGCAAAAATCTATTTAAGCATAAAAATTCAAAAAGAAAAAATAATATACCACCTTCAACTGCACCACAGACTAAAACAGTTAAATGTGGTCTATTAAACATTAGGTCTCTCTCTTCTAAGTCCCTGTTAGTAAATGATATAATAATTGGTCAACATATTGATTTATTCTGCCTTACAGAAACCTGGTTACAGCAGGATGAATATGTTAGTTTAAATGAGTCAACACCCCCGAGTCACACTAACTGCCAGAACGCTCGTAGCACGGGCCGAGGCGGAGAATTAGCAGCAATCTTACATTCCAGCTTATTAATTAATCAAAAACCCAGACAGAGCTTTAATTCATTTGAAAGCTTGACTCTTAGTCTTGTCCATCCAAACTGGAAGTCCCAAAAACCAGTTTTATTTGTTGTTATCTATCGTCCTCCTGGTCGTTACTGTGAGTTTCTCTGTGAATTTTCAGAACTTTTGTCTGACTTAGTGCTTAGCTCAGATAAGATAATTATAGTGGGCGATTTTAACATCCACACAGATGCTGAGAATGACAGCCTCAACACTGCATTTAATCTATTATTAGACTCTATTGGCTTTGCTCAAAATGTAAATGAGTCCACCCACCACTTTAATCATATCTTAGATCTTGTTCTGACTTATGGTATGGAAATTGAAGACTTAACAGTATTCCCTGAAAACTCCCTTCTGTCTGATCATTTCTTAACATTTACATTTACTCTGATGGACTACCCAGCAGTGGGGAATAAGTTTCATTACACTAGAAGTCTTTCAGAAAGAGCTGTAACTAGGTTTAAGGATATGTTTCCTTCTTTATGTTCCTTAATGCCATATACCAACACAGTGCAGAATAGCTACCTAAACTCTGTAAGTGAGTTAGAGTATCTCGTCAATAGTTTTACATCCTCATTGAAGACAACTTTGGATGCTGTAGCTCCTCTGAAAAAGAGAGCTTTAAATCAGAAGTGCCTGACTCCGTGGTATAACTCACAAACTCGCAGCTTAAAGCAGATAACCCGTAAGTTGGAGAGGAAATGGCGTCTCACTAATTTAGAAGATCTTCACTTAACCTGGAAAAAGAGTCTGTTGCTCTATAAAAAAAAGCCCTCTGTAAAGCTAGGACATCTTACTACTCATCACTAATTGAAGAAAATGAGAACAACCCCAGGTTTCTTTTCAGCACTGTAGCCAGGCTGACAAAGAGTCAGAGCTCTATTGAGCCGAGTATTCCTTTAACTTTAACTAGTAATGACTTCATGACTTTCTTTGCTAATAAAATGTTAACTATTAGAGAAAAAATTACTCATAACCATCCCAAAGACGTATCGTTATCTTTGACTGCTTTCAGTGATGCCGGTATTTGGTTAGACTCTTTCTCTCAGATTGTTCTGTCTGAGTTATTTTAATTAGTTACTTCATCCAAACCATCAACATGCCTATTAGACCCCATTCCTACCAGGCTGCTCAAGGAAGCCCTACCATTATTTAATGCTTCGATCTTAAATATAATCAATCTATCTTTATTAGTTGGCTATGTACCACAGGCTTTTAAGGTGGCAGTAATTAAACCATTACTTAAAAAGCCATCACTTGACCCAGCTATCTTAACTAATTATAGGCCAATCTCCAACCTTCCTTTTCTCTCAAAAATTCTTGAAAGGGTAGTTGTTAAACAGCTAACTGATCATCTGCAGAGGAATGGTCTATTTGAAGAGTTTCAGTCAGGTTTTAGAATTCATCATAGTACAGAAACAGCATTAGTGAAGGTTACAAATGATCTTCTTATGGCCTCAGACAGTGGACTCATCTCTGTGCTTGTTCTGTTAGCCCTCAGTGCTGCTTTTGATACTGTTGACCATAAAATTTTATTACAGAGATTAGAGCATGCCATAGGTATTAAAGGCACTGCGCTGCGGTGGTTTGAATCATATTTATCTAATAGATTACAATTTGTTCATGTAAATGGGGAATCTTCTTCACAGACTAAGGTTAATTATGGAGTTCCACAAGGTTCTGTGCTAGGACCAATTTTATTCACTTTATACATGCTTCCCTTAGGCAGTATTATTAGACGACATTGCTTAAATTTTCATTGTTACGCAGATGATACCCAGCTTTATCTATCCATGAAGCCAGAGGGGACACACCAATTAGCTAAACTGCAGGATTGTCTTACAGACATAAGGACATGGATGACCTCTAATTTCCTGCTTTTAAACTCAGATAAAACTGAAGTTATTGTACTTGGCCCCACAAATCTTAGAAACATGGTGTCTAACCAGATCCTTACTCTGGATGGCATTACCCTGACCTCTAGTAATACTGTGAGAAATCTTGGAGTCATTTTTGATCAGGATATGTCATTCAAAGCGCATATTAAACAAATATGTAAGACTGCTTTTTTGCATTTACGCAATATCTCTAAAATCAGAAAGGTCTTGTCTCAGAGTGATGCTGAAAAACTAATTCATGCATTTATGTCCTCTAGGCTGGACTATTGTAATTCATTATTATCAGGTTGTCCTAAAAGTTCCCTGAAAAGCCTTCAGTTAATTCAAAATGCTGCAGCTAGAGTACTGACGGGGACTAGAAGGAGAGAGCATATCTCACCCATATTGGCCTCTCTTCATTGGCTTCCTGTTAATTCTAGAATAGAATTTAAAATTCTTCTTCTTACTTATAAGGTTTTGAATAGTCAGGTCCCTTCTTATCTTAGGGACCTCATAGTACCATATCACCCCAATAGAATGCTTCGCTCTCAGACTGCAGGCTTACTTGTAGTTCCTAGGGTTTGTAAGAGTAGAATGGAGGCAGAGCCTTCAGCTTTCAGGCTCCTCTCCAGTGGAACCAGCTCCCAATTCGGATCAGGGAGACAGACACCCTCTCTACTTTTAAGATTAGGTTTTTTGCTAAAGCTTATAGTTAGGGCTGGATCAGGTGACCCTGAACCATCCCTTAGTTATGCTGCTATAGACTTAGACTGCTGGGGGGTTCCCATGATGCACTGAGTGTTTCTTTCTCTTTTTGCTCTGTATGCACCACTCTGCATTTAATCATTAGTGATTGATTTCTGCTCTCTTCCACAGCATGTCTTTTTCCTGGTTCTTTCCCTCAGCCCCAACCAGTCCCAGCAGAAGACTGCCCCTCCCTGAGCCTGGTTCTGCTGGAGGTTTCTTCCTGTTAAAAGGGAGTTTTTCCTTCCCACTGTTGCCAAGTGCTTGCTCACAGGGGGTTGTTTTGACCGTTGGGGTTTTTCCGTAATTATTGTATGGCTTTGCCTTACAATATAAAGCGCCTTGGGGCAACTGTTTGTTGTGATTTGGCGCTATATAAATAAAATTGATTTGATAAGGAAATTTTGCAATATTAAAGTTAAAATCATCCTGTTTGTCGAAAACTGCTGTTCTAAACTGTCTATCTCTATGCTCAACGCTATATCTAAGTATGACAGTTTATTGTTTTCTGTAGTCTTTTGAAGCTCTAATTCTGATGGATAAATATTTTTAATTTCTTTCTCAAAATTAGGGTTATTTAAAGTAAGTAGGTCATCAATGTAACGGAAGGTATTACTAAAGGTTTTTGCTAACTAGCTATTTGTTTTAAGTTTATCTTTCAGAAATTTATATTCATGCACAACTTGAAAATGTTGTACATGAACATGCGCAACTGACAAATGTTGACTACAAGGTACAAAGATTATACAGTGGTGAAGTCATCTGTGTGATAAGGCAGTGAAGATTCTACCTACATTTCACATCATCATATGTGACACTTTCCACAATTCCCAAAATGTCAATATGTAGTTTCAGAAGCGGTTCACATATTCCCATTCAAGACTGTTTTAGAGAGTCTCAGTTTTTGCCCATTGTCCAATGCGATTTTTGAAGCGAGTATGAGTGCGAGGTAGCAGGACAAAGTGTGATTCTGTCCAGAGGGCACTGGTTGAAAGAAAATGCATCATGATACAGTGGGTCCACATGAGCAGTGACTGTTTTTAGTCATACTTACCCATTGATGATGCCATTTGGATAACCCAGGTGCTCAGCAAAGGATTCCTATAAGAGAGTGGAAGACGAAAACTACAGTCAGGCCAGGTCTTGGGGCACGCACAGGTGCCATTGCATTTACCACACGACAGAACAGCCCAGCTCTTGGAAGCGTTCTGGTGGATCTGAACTTCTTTTTTTGGATGATGGAGGTCACTATGCTCACTGGGACCTTCAAAGCAGCAGAAATGTTTCTGTAGCCTACCCCAGATTTGTGCCTCGAGACAATCCTGTGTCAGAGGTCTACGGACAATTCCTTTGACTTCATGCTTGGTTTGTGGTCTGAAATGCACTGTCAACTATGGTACCTCATATGTAGACAGGTGTGTGCCTTTCCAAATCATGTCCAATCAACTGAATTTACCCCAGGTGGACTCCAATTAAGCTGCAGAAACATCTGAAGGATGATCAGTGGAAACAGGATGCACCTGAGCTCCAGTTTGAGCTTCATGGCAAAAGCTGTGAATACCTACGTACATGTGATTTCTTTGTTATTTTTAAATAACAAAAATAATAAATTTGCAAAAAGCATTTCTTTTTTCACATCGTCATTATGGAGTATTGTGTATAGAATTTTGAGGGGAAAAAAATGAATTTCATCCATAAGGTTGTAACATAAAATGTGGACAAAAGTGAAGCGCTGTGAATACTTTCTGGATGCACCATATGCGACTGTGTCTCTCTCCTCGCCTATCAATGACGCAAACTTATGGTCCAGTCACACGGCATATGACGATTCCTGAATAGGGTTGGGTATCGAGAACCGGTTCTTTTCGAGTATCGTTAAGAAATGATTCGATCCATCGACATCAACAGTCTTTTTGCTTAACGATTCCCTTATCGGTCCTTCAGAGTGGCTGTTGTTTTTGAGGGTGTTTGTCGGGAAAATGATAATTTTTCTATGTTGATTACAGAGCCTGCAGCAGGTCTGTAATCAACCATTTCTGCAGCGCGGCTCTGCTTTGAACCTTGAACCAATGAAGCAATGTTTCGATCCACTGCTTCGTTGGATCTTTGCTTCGCTCCTCTTCAGAAGCGGCAACTCCGCTTCTTAACCCCGCTCAAAGCTTTTAAAATATGTCAATCGTGAGTCAATTTTGTGCGGATTAAAGTGACTAACTGGGACTCCTGTCTTGTGGCGAGAAATAAACAAGAATCGTCCTATGTTCCATTGCTCCAAACACTGCACCACTCGGAATTAATAACTTCAAAGCGAGTCGCCGTTTAAATCAAATAACACCTCTTTCCAAACGTTGTAATACAAACAATAAACTGCAATCAATCAAAACTTTTTTTCCTCCTAAAATGAGATGTCCTGCACTAATGTGCAGCAGCCCAAGACTGTAAGGTTGCAGACCTGCAGACTCCAGCAGCATGAATGGCATGAATGTATGGAGAGACATTCATGCCATTAATTTCTGAAAGGAAATGCTTAACAAAAACTACAGATTTTATTTATTTCTATTTATGTTCAGAGATCAAGGATCCAATGACCAATTTAATATTTATTTACTTTAAGACTCAATAAAATGTTGTTGACATATACTCAACAAAAATATAAACGCAACACTTTTGGTTTTGCTCCCATTTTGTATGAGATGAACTCAAAGATCTAAAACTTTTTCCACATACACAATATCACCATTTCCCTCAAATATTGTTCACAAACCAGTCTAAATCTGTGATAGTGAGCACTTCTCCTTTGCTGAGATAATCCATCCCACCTCACAGGTGTGCCATATCAAGATGCTGATTAGACACCATGATTAGTGCACAGGTGTGCCTTGGACTGCCCACAATAAAAGGCCACTCTGAAAGGTGCAGTTTTGTTTTATTGGGGGGGATACCAGTCAGTATCTGGTGTGACCACCATTTGCCTCATGCAGTGCAACACATCTCCTTCGCATCATCCGTGAAGAGAACACCTCTCCAACGTGCCAAACACCAGCGAATGTGAGCATTTGCCCACTCAAGTCGGTTACAACGACGAACTGGAGTCAGGTCGAGACCCCGATGAGGACGACGAGCATGCAGATGAGCTTCCCTGAGACGGTTTCTGACAGTTTGTGCAGAAATTCTTTGGTTATGCAAACCGATTGTTTCAGCAGCTGTCCGAGTGGCTGGTCTCAGACGATCTTGGAGGTGAACATGCTGGATGTGGAGGTCCTGGGCTGGTGTGGTTACACGTGGTCTGCGGTTGTGAGGCTGGTTGGATGTACAGCCAAATTCTCTGAAACGCCTTTGGAGACGGCTTATGGTAGAGAAATGAACATTCAATACACGAGCAACAGCTCTGGTTGACATTCCTGCTGTCAGCATGCCAATTGCAGGCTCCCTCAAATCTTGCGACATCTGTGGCATTGTGCTGTGTGATAAAACTGCACCTTTCAGAGTGGCCTTTTATTGTGGGCAGTCTAACGCACACCTGTGCACTAATCATGGTGTCTAATCAGCATCTTGATATGGCACACCTGTGAGGTGGGATGGATTATCTCAGCAAAGGAGAAGTGCTCACTATCACAGATTTAGACTGGTTTGTGAACAATATTTGAGGGAAATGGTGATATTGTGTATGTGGAAAAAGTTTTAGATCTTTGAGTTCATCTCATACAAAATGGGAGCAAAACCAAAAGTGTTACATTTATATTTTTGTTGAGTGTAGAAAACCTGTAAAGCCTACTTTTAGTACACAAAAAATTAACAGGAGGTATCGATAAGCGGAAACAATAAGGAATCGGATCGATAAGCGGAATCAATAATGGTATCGATAGATAAAATCTTAACAATACCCATCCCTATTCCTGAACGAAGGGAAAAAAGTAAAGAAAGTTACAATTCGTTGAAAAAAGGTGAAAAAACGAGCTTTATCATCGAATAGCCTACGAAACAAGATCGCAAAAGGGATGAAAAAGGAACACATCTAAACCGAAGCTAACGTTGATCTCGACGCTTTAAACGAAACGCGCCTGGAGCCACTGCTGAAGCAGTGTGTGTCTACATCTCTGCATTCCAGAACTTGGTGCTGGGATAGAGGTCATAGCGCCTGAGTCCTGGAGAAACTGCAAACAGAAGCTGTGGAGATCTGTGCGCACGTCAGTGGACCCACTTGCTCTGGTTCCTTGTCTAGAACAAAAGAGAGATCATCTCCTTCATCATCAGAGCCCTCACTGTCTGCTGACATGCTGGGCGCTATGTCTTGCTCCAATAAAAAAAAAAAAAAAAAAATGCTGGTGTGCCGTGGTGGCTGCTCTACCACTGTATTACGTTACTAAGCCATATATATTGTTTTATAACAGAAAACTGTCAAAAGGGGGAATAAATATAAGTGTAAAGATGATTGAATATATCAGAGCTGTAAATTGATCAGTCCGTGTGAACGCAGCGCATTGAGTCCCCATGTGCGGTTACTTCCACGAGCTGCTACTGATCCACAACGTGAATTCTGCCTTCCAGAACAGCTCTTTATATAATCATCTGAATCATCTACCTGTTGCCAAATGTACATAAGGGCTGGTTTGTCATTCCTACACTCATATTGTTATATTTAATAAAAAATAATAAGCGCACACAGGAGCTGCTGCTGCGTTCAAGTACCACTGGAAAACTTTTTTCTTGTTTCAAATTTAGCAGTTGCTTGTGGCAAAATAACTGTATCCACGCAAAAGATTATTCTGGGCTATATAAGATGCCTGCGCCCAGTGAAGCTGACTCCCCACCCAGATAAAAAAAAAAAAACCCAAGCAAACAGGCTGAGTTTGCCCTGTAATTTCCGACGGTACATGAACGCAGTGGCAGCCACTTCTGCACTGTGTGAAAACATTCAGCTGGTCAAACGAAGTCAAACACGAACGTTACAAAAACTAAGCAAACAATAAAAAAACGTCCAAAACAACGGTGAAACGAAATACGGACGAATTGAGGTTTTCGTTGCCCTTCGTTCAAATTTGACAGTTTAAAAATCTTGACAAAGCGACCGCTGCAGGAACGAAGCTGAGCGAAGGTTAAACGATGCCAACAAAAGTCCAGATTTCTTGTTTCGTTAGGGCTTTGTTGACCTTCGTTAAGTGCTGTGTGACTGGGCCTTAAGCAGCCCATATTTGACAATGAGCAAAAACGTTCACAAGCTAAACTACTACTACAACCCCTGGCAAAAATTATGGAATCACCAGCCTCGGAGGATGTTCATTCAGTTGTTTAATTTTGTAGAAAAAAGCAGATCACAGACATGACACAAAACTAAAGTCATTTCAAATGGCAACTTTCTGGCTTTAAGACACACTGTAAGAAATCAGGAAAAAAAATTGTGGCAGTCAGTAACGGTTACTTTTTTAGACCAAGCAGAGGGAAAAAATATGGAATCACTCAATTCTGAGGAAAAAATTATGGAATCATGAAAAACAAAAGAATGCTCCAACACATCACTAGTATTTTGTTGCACCACCTCTGGCTTTTATAACAGCTTGCAGTCTCTGAGGCATGGACTTAATGAGTGACAAACAGTACTCTTCATCAATCTGGCTCCAACTTTCTCTGATTGCTGTTGCCAGATCAGCTTTGCAGGTTGGAGCCTTGTCATGGACCATTTTCTTCAACTTCCACCAAAGATTTTCAATTGGATTAAGATCCGGACTATTTGCAGGCCATGACATTGACCCTATGTGTCTTTTGGCAAGGAATGTTTTCACAGTTTTAGCTCTACGGCAAGATGCATTATTATCTTGAAAAATGATTTCATCATCCCCAAACATCCTTTCAATTGATGGGATAAGAAAAGTGTCCAAAATATCAACGTAAACTTGTGCATTTATTGATGATGTAATGACAGCCATCTCCCCAGTGCCTTTACCTGACATGCAGCCCCATATCATCAATGACTGTAGAAATTTACATGTTCTCTTCAGGCAGTCATCTTTATAAATCTCATTGAAACGGCACCAAACAAAAGTTCCAGCATCATCACCTTGCCCAATGCAGATTCGAGATTCATCACTGAATATGAATTTCATCCAGTCATCCACAGTCCACGATTGCTTTTCCTTAGCCCATTTTTTTCTGTTTACGTGTTAATGATGGCTTTCATTTAGCTTTTCTGTATGTAAATCCCATTTCCTATAGGCGATTTCTTACAGTTCGGTCACAGACGTTGACTCCAGTTTCCTCCCATTCGTTCCTCATTTGTTTTGTTGCGCATTTTCGATTTTTGAGACACATTGCTTTAAGTTTTCTGTCTTGACGCTTTGATGTCTTCCTTGGTCTACCAGTATGTTTGCCTTTAACAACCTTCCCATGTTGTTTGTATTTGCTCCAGAGTTTAGATACAGCTGACTGTGAACAACCAACATCTTGTGCAACATTGCGTGATGATTTACCCTCTTTTAAGAGTTTGATAATCCTCTCCTTTGTTTCAATTGACATCTCTCGTGTTGGAGCCATGATTCATGTCAGTCCACTTGGTGCAACAGCTCTCCAAGGTGTGATCACTCCTTTTTAGATGCAGACTAACGAGCAGATCTGATTTGATGCAAGTGTTAGTTTTGGGGATGAAAATTTACAGGGTGATTCCATAATTTATTCCTCAGAATTGAGTGAGTCCATATTTTTTCCCTCTGCTTGGTCTAAAAAAGTAACCGTTACTGACTGCCACAATTATTTTTCCTGATTTCTTATAGTGTTTCTTAAAGCCAGAAAGTTGCCATTTGAAATGACTTTAGTTTTGTGTCATGTCTGTGAGCTGCTTTTTTCCTACAAAATTAAACAACTGAATGAACATCCTCCGAGGCCGGTGATTCCATAATTATTGCCAGGGGTTGTATACTGCAGACACACGCTGGCTCCTCACTGATCTTGTCTTAGCTCAGCAGAGTGAAAAGAAGAACTAGAAAAAAAGCTGTGCTTAACCATCAGAATGTCTAAAAGGGACTAAGATCTAGGAGGAGGTACACAAAGCTGACACACAATTCAAAACGTATTCATTACTCAGCTATTACCAAATGAACAAAAAGTAAACAAAGAATACATAAACATTTTAGACTGTTGGTAAGGTTTGACCAAAGACTTATTACCTCGATGTGCTGGAACATGTATGGATGGTTGCAGATTTTCTTCAACTGCATGATTGTATTCATCAACGTCTTTGCACCTCCTTTTCCCTGGCCAATCATGAAAAACACAAATTAAATACAACCATGTAGATATTAACCTGAGCATTATTTATTTTTGAAGTTTTGAATCAATATAGCTAATGCATTAAATTCAGCCTCTAAATATGTATCGAGTCAGCAGTAGTTGTTAATTTCATAGTCTTTTAGGAATGTGAAAATACACAGCATAAACAATTCTCTTCAAATTCAGGCACTTTCTGAAGTCAGATGAACAGCAGGAAACTATGAACGATAATGAAGAAACCGCGTGCAGTGTCACAGTATGCTTACCTTCTTGTCTTTTTCAGAGCCGTCGGTAAGGAGGATGCCTTTCTGCATGTGGCGGTAAAGAACCTTCTGAATAGCAGACATGTCACATTTTATGACATACTCCACCTGTGTGAAACAATATAAAACATCTTAGTGACACAGTAGAACCATATCAGTGACCACTGCTTCTTTATTTTGAATAATACCCCACTGCATATAACTGCATGACTCTGACAGATTGGCCTTTACTGAGTGATGTCATATGATTGCAGTGGCAGCAGAAGATAAACCAAATTATACTTTCTTTTCAGTAAGAGGCCTGGGGCTGAATGATTAAACCTTTAATAATTTAATTTACAAATTATGTTTCCATTTGTTTTACTAATGGTGTTTCAATAAGTTCTAAGGTAACATCCTATATGGTTAATGTCAACTTAGATATTCCTGGTCAGTCAATGGTTGCGTGTTGTGCCATTTTTGGTAGTTGAAAATGCTGCACTGCATTTAATGTGATTGTGCCATTTTAAAAAGACCAACAGACTCTATTCCATAAATGATCTATGTAGCAATGTATAATCGCAGTAATGTCATCATTCAGTTATCCAGAGCGTGAATAAGAGCTGCTGATCAGTCTGCTGAACCGTTCATTAAGTGCTTCAACTTTTAGTTTATTTTTCCAATACTGTGAAACATCATTTTGAGCAGCTCATCTGACAGTGAATGAAGCCAATGTCTGCTCTTGTAGCTAAAGTACAGAGCTGTTAACTGAGTGCCAGCCATTTTCAAAGTTCAGAACATCCCAGTGCCAGGATTTTTCAGCATTTGAGTGTTTTTTCAAGACCCATAGAAAATTCAGACTTTCCTTTATCATCAGAAAAAAAATGTTTGTTTGTACCTCTTTCCATTCTTTAGTAATTGTCTGCAGAACATGGGTGGGTATCACTAAAAATGCTGATTTCTGACAAAAAACTGAGAAAATTGGCTTTTTGTGAAAAGCAACATTTCAAGGAGAAAATGTCTTTGATTATAATTGTTTTTGCTTCAGTGACATCTCAAACATTATGAAAAGTGATCCTATTGTATAATGCGCCAAAAAAAAAAACATCAGGGGAGGGACTCCGTCTGTCTCTTCTCTCGGCGGCGCGTCTTTTCCCTCTGGCTCCCGTGTATGGGACCTATTTTTTTTTTTCAAAAACCTGATGGATTTGAATCACGTGTGCTTGCATGAGCCTGTCGATTGCGTCATTTGCTTGTAAGCAGCCTTTGTGTGAGGTGTGTGTCGTGCGCTCGGCGTTTTTTCATTCCAAGGAAAAAGACGGAACGACTGGAGCAGCGCGACTGCATCACAGTTTGACAGCCAGCCAGGTGGAACCCAGTCGGATTAGGAGCGGTACAACCGTAAGACGTCTGTACAATGGTGGAGAGCGAGCCGCGCTCCGGTCCACACTCACACTGCTACCACCCACAGAATGGGTTCCCTTGTGATTACAACTCTAATTTTTTTACACAAGCTAGATCAGCTGATTACCGCCCCCCTCATAAAAAAATGTAACTGGCACTAAAACGCGTCTTTGGCGCTGAGCGTTACTATCTGAAAAGACGTGTTTAAGCGTCAATGGCACTCAATGAGTTAAAAAAGACCAGGGCTACTCAGCAATCTGAACTATTAGCTACAGTCAGACATCGTGATCTAGTCATTTATATACTTTATTAGCTGAGTTACCCGTTCTACGCACGGGTAATGGAGAAGAATTGTAGCCATGTCCTTGTATAGTTCATGTCACTGTAGTTAAGGTGTAGTAAGTTGCATTGCATTGTGTGTATGCTGTCATTAATTTTCATAGAGCAATTTGTGACATTCATGAGACTCAGGTGAATGATGATAAAAGGTGACAGCATGTCATATCACTGCAACGCTGTGGCAGCCATACACAGCAGGCACATTTTAATTGAAAAAACACACGCCTTAACTCGCACGTGGTACGCACTACGCACTGTCCCGTTCGGATTGTAATTAAAGTGCACCCTAGCCAGCTACTACTATGTAGTAAGTAAAGTGTGATGCTGCTACGTGACCACATACCACGTGAACTGCGAAAATAAGGGTTCCAGTGAGCGGGTTTTGCTAGAATATATGAGGCAGACCGTGTGTGTGTGTGTGTGTGTGCGCGTACGCTTTCAACCTAAGGGCCCCCAGTGACCACAGCAACTTTGGTGTTGATTGCTTAATTACTTAAGCTGTGTATAGCGAACACACACACACACACACACAGTCAGCATTATATATTAGATAAAGACAAAAGTGTGTGTGCGTGTGTGTGTGCGCATGCAAACTTGTGATGCTTATAGAAGTCTCCAGTTTTGAGCGTATCTACACCAAATGTGGAGCACTGATAGCTTGAGTCACTGGGCTCCTTATGAGCATATTTAAAGTAAGTTCTATTTCATTCCAACTGACCGCCAGAGGGCGGTGCTTGAGCACCTGGATAACTACATGTGCGCAGCACAGAGGTCGAGAATATATACCAACAAAGTCACACCATTGAATGTGACCTGGGTGACGTCACTGGTTGTCTTTATATACGAGACGCACCCAGCGCTCGCTTCTTTTATACATTCTCGCATTCTTAGAGGTTGAGAACGCATTTAGCTGCAATTGACGCTCTCGCATGTAGCCTCGCAACCCACCTTAGGTTGGAGCTACGTGCACTGCACACGTCCTCCAGAGGCTGCGAGACACGGCTTCACCGTTTTTTGTATTCTTTGACGCCTGTCGTGAGTACCCCTTCCTAAACGCCGGGTGCACGCCTTGACGCTGCCCTGTTGGATATTGTCCTCTGTGCACATTAGCTGTGTTGTTTCGATGAAAGCTGGCTATTTGTTTAGTTGTGTTGCTAACCACGTTAACGTTAACTACGTGGTAGTGTGTGTATCAGAACCAGTATAGTGTACTGTGTTGGGCTTGCCGTGAGTGTTTTCCACTCCTTGAAGTACTTTGTCTGCACTGCCGCCATTTGCTAAGTTTAACAGCTCCGCTAGCAGCTAGTGTTGTCGTCGTTGCTCTAAGTGACTTAGCACTTGGGCTGTGAGTTTTTTCGGCTGTGTGCATCATGTTATTACTGTGGCTGTGAGTGTTTCACGCTCTGGGCCTTGTATTAGCTTTTACACTGTGAGTGTTTCAAGCTCCGTGCCTCGTGCCGAGTCTGCGGCTGGAGTGCTTCACGCTCCGTGCCTCGTGTCGAGTCTGCGGCTGTGAGTGCTTCACCCTCCGTGCCTCGTGTCAAGCCGACGGCTGTGAGTGCTTCATGCTCCGTGCCTCATGGCGAGTCTGCGGCTGTGAGTGCTTCACGCTCCGTGCCTCGTGTCAAGTCTGCAGCTGTGAGTGCTTCACGCTCCATGCCTCGTGTCAAGCCGATGGCTGTGAGTGCTTCACGCTCCGTGCCTCGTGTTACTATTAGTGATAGTACTATTACTATTGTCACTATTAGCGATGCCTCACTCCAAACCTTTGCTTATATGTCCAGAGAGCTTGGCAGACTGATGTCAACCCTTACCATCACTAGACGTCAGGTGTGGCTTGCGCAGTCCCCCCTTTCCGAATCCTGCAGAGGCACACTCCATTCGCTGCCGGTTCTTCCAGGCCAAGTATTTGGACCTGCGGCCCAACAAACTTTAGAGCGTGCTGTCGAGGCTAGTAAATCTCAGCAACAGTTTGTTGACCTACACCGGTCTTCCAGACCTCAGCCAGTCAGACGTGCTACAGCTTTTCACTCTACATCCAGGCTTACGCCGACTCCCGTAGCTGCACGTGCTTTTGCAGTTGAGGGCCAGCTCTCCCAGCAGCCTGCCTTTCGTGAGCCTACGGGCAGAACCCCGAGAACTGAACGGTTTCGCAGAGCTTCCAGTAATCGCACCCAGAGGTCCTCAGGGATGCGAGGCAGAGGTGGTCGGGTCTGACTGCCAATGTTTGGCCCCCAGCCGTTTTTCACGAAATCAACTCAGCCACTGGGAGGCTCAAGTTCAAGACCCATGGGTCATTTCAACCTTGTTCGAAGGTTACAGAATTCAGTTCGGATGTCGTCCTCCAAAGTTCAATGGGGTGAGGATGACTGTTGTTTCCAACTCGGTGCAGTCTACTGCCCTACAACAGGAGATTTTGGAACTCCTGGAGAAGGGGGCCACAGAGCCAGTTCACAGATCAGACCAGCTCAGGGGGTTCTATTCAATTTACTTCCTTGTTCCAAAGAAGGATGGCGGCTTTCGTCCTATCCTCGATCTCCGATGTCTGAATCGTTATATCAAAGTGCTGCAGTTTCACATGCTCCGCACAGTAGACGTCCTTCAAACTATCACACCAGGAGACTGGTTCACAAGTGTCGACTTAAAAGACGCCTATTTCCATGTGCCAGTGGCACCTCATCACAGGCAGTTTCGCCGCTTTGCTTTCGAAGGTCAGGCATACCAGTTCAGGGTGCTTCCTTTCGGCCTCTCTCTTGCCCCTCGTACATTTACCAGATGTATGGCTGCAGCACTAGCCCCACTGCAAGCTCTTGGATTAAGAATCCTACCCTACTTAGACGATTGGCTTGTCTGTGCTCTGACTCAGGAGCAGGCGCACAATGACACAGCTCTTCTACTGAACCATGTCTCTCATTTAGGACTCACAGTGAACTTTGCAAAGAGTTCTCTTGTTCCCAGTCAACAAACGACCTTCATCGGCATTGCCATCAACTCCCTGACTATGACTGCATCACCATCCACGCAGAGAGTGGACGATGTAATTCGTCTCGTCTCACACATTCAACGGGCTGTGACGCTGCCTTTTGGTTTGCTGCTCCGGTTGATGGGCAAATTGACTGCAATGTCGCTAGTGGTACCTTTGGGACTTCTGTTCTTACGTCCCCTACAGATTTGGATCAACAACCTAGGCCTCAACTCGAAGTTGCATCAGCACAGGCTTGTACGACTCTCCAACCAGTGCCTTCTGCACCTCAAACCCTGGGGGAACGTGGACTTCATCTGCAAGGGTGTCCCTCTAGGCTCTGTTCCTTCTCGCCGAGAGGTGGTTGTTACAGATGCATCACTCAAAGGTTGGGGGGCCGTGTGGAATCACAGCATGGTGAGGGGTGTCTGGAGTCCCCAGGAGAGACTCCAACACATAAACGTGCTTGAGCTTCGCGCTGTGCGACTGGCTCTCAAGCATTTCCTCCCAGCCCTGAGAGGAAGACATGTTCTTGTCCGGTCGGACAACACGTCAACAGTCTATCACATAAACCATCAGGGGGGCACCAGGTCCAATCACGCATTGGCAGAAACTCGGAAGCTTCTCTTATGGGCGTTGCCTCGCCTTCAGAGTGTCAGAGCAGTTCATCTGCCCGGTGTACAGAACAGCGCAGCGGATTTACTCTCCAGACAGAAATCACCACCGGGAGAGTGGAGACTGAACCTGATTGTGGTCCAAATGATCTGGCAGAAATATGGTGCAGCGGAAGTGGACCTTTTCGCTTCAAGCACCTCGACACATTGCCCACGATGGTACTCCCTCTTGGAACCAGACAGCCCGCTGGGGCAGGATGCATTGGCTCACCCGTGGCCGGATTGCCTCCTTTATGCCTTCCCTCCTCTCCCGCTGCTGATGTTGACACTGCACAGGATAGATCAGGGTGCTGCTGGTTGCTCCATTCTGGCCTGGGAGGATTTGGTTTCCCATGATTCACAAACTCCTCGAGGGAGAACCTTGGGCTCTCCCGGAGAGGAAGGATTTGTTGTCACAGCTACAGGGGAGGATTTGGCACCCTCACCCAGAACGCCTTCAACTGTATGTGTGGCCGTTGAGAGGCCAGACTCCTTGTTAAGTTCTTGTGACCAGGCTGTTGTTCAGACTATCCTTAATTCACGTGCTGCTTCTACCAGGGCTTTGTATGACAACAGATGGAAGCTGTTTGCGCGGTGGTGTGCGAAACAAAAGTTAGACCCGGAGCATTGCCCTGTGCCTATGCTCCTCACATATTTACAAGAACTGCTGGAGAAAGGACTTTCTGTCGCTACCTTGAAGGTTTATGTTGCTGCAATCTCTGCCCGGCACGTCTACGTTGATGGCCGGTCAGTGGGTTCACACCTCTTAGTGTGTCGTTTTTTGAAAGGTGCTCTACGTTTGCGGCCTCCAAGGCTTGCACGCGTACCTTCATGGGACCTTCCTCTAGTCCTGGAAGGTTTAAGCTTATCCCCTTTTGAACCAGTTGAAAGTGCTGATCTTAAATGGGTGTCAGTGAAGACTGCCTTTCTACTTGCACTGTCTTCGGCTAAGCGGGTGGGAAAGCTCCATGCCCTCTCAGTCGCTGGGGACTGTTTGCGATGGAATTATGACGGATCTGGGGTTACGCTGTGACCTAATCCGTCCTTTTTACCCAAGAGAATTTCAACTTTTCATGTTAACCAGCCAGTTTCCTTGGCTGTGTATGTCCCGCATTCTGATCCAGGATTATCTGTTTCAGGTTCCCTGTGTCCTGTCCGAATGTTGAAGCAGTACATTAGTGCGACTGCCGGGATCCGGAAAACGGATGCCCTGTTTGTGTGTTACGGTGATCACAAAAGAGGCTGTGCTGTCTCAAAGCAGCGACTCTCGCATTGGATCGTGGATGCCAGCCTCCTAAGGTTACGTGCCATTCCACCAGAGGGGTGTCCACCTCCTGGGCTGTACTGAGAGGTGTCCCTTTGAATGATATTTGTGCTGCTGCTACGTGGGCTTCGTCCTGTACCTTCGCCCGCTATTACAGACTGAATGTGGCCGCTCCTCCTGCGGTGACTTCGGCAGTGTTGTCTGCCTCCACTCTCCACTGCTGATGCGAGGTGAGTGTGACTCTTCGTGACCTTGTTGGTATTAAGTCATCCAGGTGCTAAAGCACCGCCCTCTGGCGGTCAGGAGGAATGAAATAAAACGAGAGTTACGAATGTAACTACAGTTCTATGAATTCCGGATGACCGCCAGAGTTGCTTGTTACTCAGAGTCTTGCGAGTTCATTCCGAAAAGAAGCGAGCGCTGGGTGCGTCTGGTATATAAAGACAACCAGTGACGTCACCCAGGTCTCAATACTGTGAGAAATCTTGGAGTCATTTTTGATCAGGATATGTCATTCAAAGAGCATATTAAACAAATATGTAGGACTGCTTTTTTGCATTTACGCAATATCTCTAAAATTAGAAAGGTCTTGTCTCAGAGTGATGCTGAAAAACTAATTCATGCATTTATTTCCTCTAGGCTGGACTATTGTAATTCATTATTATCAGGTTGTCCTAAAAGTTCCCTGAAAAGCCTTCAGTTAATTCAAAATGCTGCAGCTAGAGTACTAACGGGGACTAGAAGGAGAGAGCATATCTCACCCATATTAGCCTCTCTTCATTGGCTTCTTGTTAATTCTAGAATAGAATTTAAAATTCTTCTTCTTACTTATAAGGTTTTGAATAATCAGGTCCCATCTTATCTTAGGGACCTCATAGTACCATATCACCCCAATAGAGCGCTTCGCTCTCAGACTGCAGGCTTACTTGTAGTTCCTAGGGTTTGTAAGAGTAGAATGGGAGGCAGAGCCTTCAGCTTTCAGGCTCCTCTCCTGTGGAACCAGCTCCCAATTCGGATCAGGGAGACAGACACCCTCTCTACTTTTAAGATTAGGCTTAAAACTTTCCTTTTTGCTAAAGCTTATAGTTAGGGCTGGATCAGGTGACCTGAACCATCCCTTAGTTATGCTGCTATAGACTTAGACTGCTGGAGGGTTCCCATGATGCACTGAGTGTTTCTTTCTCTTTTTGCTCTGTATGCACCACTCTGCATTTAATCATTAGTGATTGATCTCTGCTCCCCTCCACAGCATGTCTTTTTCCTGGTTCTCTCCCTCAGCCCCAACCAGTCCCAGCAGAAGACTGCCCCTCCCTGAGCCTGGTTCTGCTGGAGGTTTCTTCCTGTTAAAAGGGAGTTTTTCCTTCCCACTGTCGCCAAGTGCTTGCTCACAGGGGTTCGTTTTGACCATTGGGGTTTTTACGTAATTATTGTATGGCCTTGCCTTACAATATAAAGCGCCTTGGGGCAACTGTTTGTTGTGATTTGGCGCTATATAAATAAAATTGATTGATTGATTGACATTCAATGGTGTGACTTTGTTGGTATATATTCTCGACCTCTGTGCTGCGCACATGTAGTTATTCAGGTGCTAAAGCACCGCCCTCTGGCGGTCATCCGGAATTCATAGAACCGTAGTTACATTTGTAACTCTTGTTTTATTGTGCATTTAACAGAATATTCACATTTGTTCTTCTATCCTGTTTATTAGCAGGCAACCAGGCTGTAGCTGTAAAGAGCTTAACGGCCAGTCCATAACTGAGGAAAGAGGTGGAGTACAGGCAAGACCCTGCATGACCTGCCTCCATATTTTTAAATTGCAAGCAGTACAGGGAGGAGAAATGATTTTCAAAAACAATTTTGGAAATCATTTTACCATTTTTCACTGGTGTACCAACTTTTGTGAATTTGCAGTCACACAAAAGGCTTAAATGCCAGTGGCTCAGTAAATTAAGTAAATGGCTGCCCACCTAATTAATACTGCATCATTACCACATTTCAGGTCATTATCTACTGTTTGGAACTGCAGTTAACACTCAATTATACTACAATGACGGCACATATTTTTTTCTATCACCATAAATGTGTAACATGACTGAGTAGGGATATACAAATGTAATACAAAACCAGAACTCACATACAATAAATAAATCCAGGAATCAATAAACAACAAACAATGTAAAAAGTTCTATTCTACCTTCTCAGGAAGCTGAGACTCCACCTCTTTTTTTAGTCTGCGGAGCAGGAAGGGCCGGAGCACCTTGTGCAAACGTCGAATAATCAGGATGGTCTCCTCCTCATTTAGGTCAACCTGAGTGATTCAGAAAACATACGACATGTTCACATAGAGTTAGATTTTTCACGCATGTCCACAAAGATGAGTCATGACATTCTAAAAGACAATTAACAAGACAAATGGGCTGCCTTGTGTGGCCATGTGCAGAAATCACACTATTTGACGGGAAGTGGATTTCTAACTAGGTCTGGGACATTTCAGTAAGTGTGTGATTTATCAAGTAAGTAGAAAATCAAAATTTTCAACATCAATGTGAACCTGATGACGACTGTAAATAATCATATGACGACAACAGCCGTTAGATTCTAAAGTAAATATAATCTTTGTTAACTAATTTTATTATTGACTAGTTGCACAACACCGCATGCAGTAAGCCCTCCAAACCCCCCCAAAAAGGTGAAAGTAAAACTGTTAGAGAAAGTTTGAAAACCAGACGATTAAATGGCTCAGCTCTTAGCAATAATTGTGTTTTAACACAGGACAAGCCTCACTCATTGAACATCACAGAGAGAGGTCCTTAACCAAGCTTCTGGAGCACACCTGGGCATATTATGGCCTGTGGGCCGTAGCTGGCCCTCTGGCTGACTCGTCCCCGGCCCACAAATACGTGTAAATTACAGAATAAAATGTTTACTATTCTATCAAGTTAGCAAGTTGCGAGTGACCTTCATCCACCTCCCAAGCCGTTTGTGGCTGTGTGTGCGTCTTCCGGAGAATAGCAGAGCCTGGCACCAAGCCATCACCCCTCACCACACAGCCTGGCACGGCGCCAATATGTAATGCATGCCACACAGCCAGGCATGGTGCCATCGCGTAATAGCAGAGCCTGGCACAGACTAATCGCCACACACCACACAGCCTGGTACTGCGCCATCATGTAATAGCAGAGCCTTCAGCTTGGGACTCCGGCGAGGGCGGTCGCATCTCCTCCTCTCTCCTCTATCTCTGCTCCAACCTTCAAGTCCCCTACTTCAGCAGACTGTGAATTCTTCAAACTATACTGGATTAACCATGGAATTGATCAGCTGGTCTCTGAACGCTACTGACACCATTTTTTCAACAAGGAAATCAAGGCTGGGGGACCCTGCGTGCCCAGATGGAACTTACCCTGCAGGCTATGTTCTTGACTCCTGGGAGACTTGGAGTGTCGCATGCTTTGTGCCATTCTCTGTGGAGGACGTTGAGGATTTATTTATATTTGGTTTTACTGTAGGAGGGCTGGTACTTACTGGTTTATGTGCTGCTCTGACCTACCGGAGAATTGGCAAGACGGCTGCCACCAGAACCATGGCCCCTCACCTGTCCGTCATGATTAATGAGTTGGGCAAGGCAATACATTCTCAGACTGCATTAACCCTTGAATTCAGACACAACCTGGATAACATCCCGGAGTAAATGAACACCTTGCAAAGGAAGATGTCAGAGACCAGGGAATATTTATAATTGGATCTGGTTGTTCACATGAACTGCAAAGGTGTTTTTCGCTGCTCAACCATAAACATGGCATGCTTATCAGCCTCTGAAGGACAAAACGCCCCACTGTTTTCCTCCAGAAGAATTTCTACGGTCTTGGTGAACTATTCGGTTGCCTTCTTCTTATCTTCTCCAACTCCAGCACACACAGACAGAAACTGGCTCATTTGCCACTCACACATGGACAGAGACTGAAAGCATGCTCCCACCCCCCTCCAGTCCCCATTCCCCTCGCCATCCTGGCCCCCGCTCACACCACTCCTTTCCCCCTCCGGGGTGCCGTGCAGTTTTAGCTGGTGTAGCTCCCCGTTCCCCCCCAAGCTGGCGATGGCGCGATTACATGTTGCTGCACCCCCCCACACACACTCACATTGCCTCAATTCGGAAAACGGACTGTTTCAAAGTTTAGTGCACATAAACAATGTCAAATGTATATGTGTTGTCTTTAATTCTGATGTGTGCCATTATTACGGTAAACAAGTAATTGTGGATTAATTGCTGTATCTTGTCTGTGGTAATTGGAGTGTGGACGTAATCTCGTTGATATTGCACTTGTGTAATGGCAATGACAATAAAACTCATCAATCCATCCATCCAATAGCAGAGTCTGACACGGAGCGATTGTCCCACACCACACAGCCTGGCACGGCGCCATCGCAGAATAGCAGAGCCTGGCTCGGAGGGAATTCCCCACACTACACAGCCTGGCATGGCGCCATCACGTAATAGCAGAGCCTGGCACGGCGTGATCGCGCCATGCCACACAGCCTGGCACGGTGCCATCACGTAATGTACGCCACGCAGCCTGGCACAGCATGTTCGCATGATCCATGGGGAACTATCCCTGGATCCAGCGCCAGAGACAGTTTGGTTTTATACCCACCTTTCAGTCCCGTGATCATGAATGTTTCTTTTTCACATTCATGCACTCTGGGTGCACAGAATTTTCGGTGATGGAAAAGGTGCAGGATCATTCGTCCACCTTCTCCCGATGATTTGTGACTTCTTGACTTTGTTGCCTTCGTTCAGTTGTCGTCGTGTGTCCGGGTATTTATGACTGAACTAAAACTGCATTGCTTTTATTGTGAAGACTGTTTTGTGTTCCTGGAAATGATTAATCCAATTTTTTATATATCGCCAAATCACAACAAACAGTTGCCCCAAGGCGCTTTATATTGTAAGGCAAGGCCATACAATAATTATGTAAAACCCCAACGGTCAAAACGACCCCTGTGAGCAAGCACTTGGCTACAGTGGGAAGGAAAAACTCCCTTTTAACAGGAAGAACCTCCAGCAGAACCAGGCTCAGGGAGGGGCAGTCTTCTGCTGGGACTGGTTGGGGCTGAGGGAGAGAACCAGGAAAAAAGACATGCCTGTGGAGGGGAGCAGAGATCGATCACTAATGAGTAAATGCAGAGTGGTGCATACAGAGCAAAAAGAGAAAGAAACAGTGCATCATGGGAACCCCCCAGCAGTCTACGTCTATAACAGCATAACTAAGGGATGGTTCAGGGTCACCTGATCCAGCCCTAACTATAAGCTTTAGCAAAAAGTGACATGTTTAGCCGCATGTTCTCCTTGAATTGCTGGCTGTCTGAGTGGTGTCCAAAAAATGAGGTGGGCTTCATTGATAATTGGCAAAGCTTCTGGGGAAAACCTGGTCTTGTTAGGAGAGACGGCATCCATCCCACTTTAGAGGGAGCAGCTCTCATTTCTAGAAATCTGGCCAATTTTTTGGGATCCTCCAAACTGTGACTGTCTAGCGTTGGGACCAGGAGCAGAGCTGTGGTCTTATACACCTCTCTGCAGCTTCTCTCCCCCTGCCATCCCCTCATTACCCCATCCCTGTAGAGACGGTGCCTGCTCCCAGACCACCAATAACCAGCAAAAATCTATTTAAGCATAAAGATTCAAAAAGAAAAAATAATATAGCACCTTCAATTGCACCACAGACTAAAACAGTTAAATGTGGTTTATTAAACATTAGGTCTCTCTCTTCTAAGTCCCTGTTGGTAAATGATATAATAATTGATCAACGTATTGATTTATTCTGTCTAACAGAAACCTGGTTACAGCAGGATGAATATGTTAGTTTAA
The DNA here is from genome assembly GCF_902500255.1 of Thalassophryne amazonica. Lineage (NCBI taxonomy): Eukaryota > Metazoa > Chordata > Actinopteri > Batrachoidiformes > Batrachoididae > Thalassophryne > Thalassophryne amazonica. The sequence continues at coordinate 87,761,833 of NC_047107.1, forward strand.
ATGAGTCAACACCCCCGAGTCACACTAACTGTCAGAATGCTCGTAGCACGGGCCGGGGTGGAGGATTAGCAGCAATCTTCCATTCCAGCCTATTAATTAATCAAAAACCTAGACAGAGCTTTAATTCATTTGAAAGCTTGTCTCTTAGTCTTGTCCATCCAAATTGGAAGTCCCAAAAACCAGTTTATTTGTTATTATCTATCGTCCACCTGGTCGTTACTGTGAGTTTCTCTGTGAATTTTCAGACCTTTTGTCTGACTTAGTGCTTAGCTCAGATAATTATAGTGGGCGATTTTAACATCCACACAGATGCTGAGAATGACAGCCTCAACACTGCATTTAATCTATTATTAGACTCTATCGGCTTTGCTCAAAAAATAAATGAGTCCACCCACCACTTTAATCATATTTTAGATCTTGTTCTGACTTATGGTATGGAAATAGAAGACTTAACAGTATTCCCTGAAAACTCCCTTCTGTCTGATCATTTTTAATAACATTTACATTACCCTGTTGGACTACCCTGCAGTGGGGAATAAGTTTCATTACACTAGAAGTCTTTCAGAAAGCGCTGTAACTAGGTTTAAGGATATGATTCCTTCTTTATGTTCTCTAATGTCATATACCACACAGAGCAGAGTAGCTACCCTAAACTCTGTAAGGGAGTTAGAGTATCTCGTCAATAGTTTTACATCCTCATTGAAGACAACTTTGGATGCTGTAGCTCCTCTGAAAAGAGAGCTTTAAATCAGAAGTGTCTGACTCCGTGGTATAACTCACAAACTCGTAGCTTAAAGCAGATACCCGTAAGTTGGAGAGGAAATGGCGTCTCACTATTTTAGAAGATCTTCACTACCTGGAAAAAGAGTTTGTTGCTCTAATAAAACAGCCCTCGGTAAAGCTAGGACATCTTTCTACTCATCCACTAATTGAAGAAAATAAGAACAACCCCAGGTTTCTTTTCAGCACTGTAGCCAGGCTGACAAGAGTCAGAGCTCTATTGAGCTGAGTATTACCATTAACTTTAACTAGTAATGACTTCATGACTTTCTTTGCTAACAAAATTTTGACTATTTTCCAAACGTTGTAATACAAACAATAAACTGCAATCAATCAAAACTTTTTTTCCTCCTAAAATGAGATGTCCTGCACTAATGTGCAGCAGCCCAAGACTGTAAGGTTGCAGACCTGCAGACTCCAGCAGCCGGCTGAGCTCAGCTCAGATGTATGGAGAGACATTCATGCCATTAATTTCTGAAAGGAAATGCTTAACAAAAACTACAGATTTTTTATTTCTATTTATGTTCAGAGATCAAGGATCCAATGACCAATTTAATATTTATTTACTTTAAGACTCAATAAAATGTTGTTGACATATACTCAACAAAAATATAAACGCAACACTTTTGGTTTTGCTCCCATTTTGTATGAGATGAACTCAAAGATCTAAAACTTTTTCCACATACACAATATCACCATTTCCCTCAAATATTGTTCACAAACCAGTCTAAATCTGTGATAGTGAGCACTTCTCCTTTGCTGAGATAATCCATCCCACCTCACAGGTGTGCCATATCAAGATGCTGATTAGACACCATGATTAGTGCACAGGTGTGCCTTGGACTGCCCACAATAAAAGGCCACTCTGAAAGGTGCAGTTTTGTTTTATTGGGGGGATACCAGTCAGTATCTGGTGTGACCACCATTTGCCTCATGCAGTGCAACACATCTCCTTCGCATCATCCGTGAAGAGAACACCTCTCCAACGTGCCAAACACCAGCGAATGTGAGCATTTGCCCACTCAAGTCGGTTAACGACGAACTGGAGTCAGGTCGAGACCCCGATGACGACGAGCATGCAGATGAGCTTCCCTGAGACGGTTTCTGACAGTTTGCAGAAATTCTTTGGTTATGCAAACCGATTGTTTCAGCAGCTGTCCGAGTGGCTGGTCTCAGACGATCTTGGAGGTGAACATGCTGGATGTGGAGGTCCTGGGCTGGTGTGGTTACACGTGGTCTGCGGTTGTGAGGCTGGTTGGATGTACAGCCAAATTCTCTGAAACGCCTTTGGAGACGGCTTATGGTAGAGAAATGAACATTCAATACACAGCAACAGCTCTGGTTGACATTCCTGCTGTCAGCATGCCAATGCAGGCTCCCTCAAATCTTGCGACATCTGTGGCATTGTGCTGTGTGATAAACTGCACCTTTCAGAGTGGCCTTTTATTGTGGGCAGTCTAACGCACACCTGTGCACTAATCATGGTGTCTAATCAGCATCTTGATATGGCACACCTGTGAGGTGGGATGGATTATCTCAGCAAAGGAGAAGTGCTCACTATCACAGATTTAGACTGGTTTGTGAACAATATTTGAGGGAAATGGTGATATTGTGTATGTGGAAAAAGTTTTAGATCTTTGAGTTCATCTCATACAAAATGGGAGCAAAACCAAAAGTGTTACATTTATTTTTGTTGAGTGTAGAAAACCTGTAAAGCCTACTTTTAGTACACAAAAAATTAACAGGAGGTATCGATAAGCGGAAACAATAAGGAATCGGATCGATAAGCGGAATCAATAATGGTATCGATAGATAAAATCTTAACAATACCCATCCCTATTCCTGAACGAAGGGAAAAAAGTAAAGAAAGTTACAATTCGTTGAAAAAAGGTGAAAAAACGAGCTTTATCATCGAATAGCCTACGAAACAAGATCGCAAAAGGGATGAAAAAGGAACACATCTAAACCGAAGCTAACGTTGATCTCGACGCTTTAAACGAAACGCGCCTGGAGCCACTGCTGAAGCAGTGTGCGTCTACATCTCTGCATTCCAGAACTCGGTGCTGGGATAGAGGTCATAGCGCCTGAGTCCTGGAGAAACTGCAAACAGAAGCTGTGGAGATCTGTGCGCACGTCAGTGGACCCACTTGCTCTGGTTCCTTGTCTAGAACAAAAGAGAGATCATCTCCATCATCAGAGCCCTCACTGTCTGCTGACATGCTGGGCGCTACGTCTTGCTCCAATAAAAAAAAAAAAAAAAATGCTGGTGTGCCGTGGTGGCTGCTCTACCACTGTATTACGTTACTAAGCCTATATATTGTTTATAACAGAAAACTGTCAAAAGGGGGAATAAATATAAGTGTAAAGATGATTGAATATATCAGAGCTGTAAATTGATCAGTCCGTGTGAACGCAGCGCATTGAGTCCCCATGTGCGGTTACTTCCACGAGCTGCTACTGATCCACAACGTGAATTCTGCCTTCCAGAACAGCTCTTTATATAATCATCTGAATCATCTACCTGTTGCCAAATGTACATAAGGGCTGGTTTGTCATTCCTACACTCATATTGTTATATTTAATAAAAAATAATAAGCGCACACAGGAGCTGCTGCTGCGTTCAAGTACCACTGGAAAACTTTTTTCTTGTTTCAAATTTAGCAGTTGCTTGTGGCAAAATAACTGTATCCACGCAAAAGATTATTCTGGGCTATATAAGATGCCTGCGCCCAGTGAAGCTGACTCCCCACCCAGATAAAAAAAAAAAAACCCAAGCAAACAGGCTGAGTTTGCCCTGTAATTTCCGACGGTACATGAACGCAGTGGCAGCCACTTCTGCACTGTGTGAAAACATTCAGCTGGTCAAACGAAGTCAAACACGAACGTTACAAAAACTAAGCAAAATAAAAAAACGTCCAAAACAACGGTGAAACGAAATACGGACGAATTGAGGTTTTCGTTGCCCTTCGTTCAAATTTGACAGTTTAAAAATCTTGACAAAGCACCGCTGCAGGAACGAAGCTGAGCGAAGGTTAAACGATGCCAACAAAGTCCAGATTTCTTGTTTCGTTAGGGCTTTGTTGACCTTCGTTAAGTGCTGTGTGACTGGGCCTTAAGCAGCCCATATTTGACAATGAGCAAAAACGTTCACAAGCTAAACTACTACTACAACCCCTGGCAAAAATTATGGAATCACCAGCCTCGGAGGATGTTCATTCAGTTGTTAATTTTGTAGAAAAAAGCAGATCACAGACATGACACAAAACTAAAGTCATTTCAAATGGCAACTTTCTGGCTTTAAGACACTGTAAGAAATCAGGAAAAAAAATTGTGGCAGTCAGTAACGGTTACTTTTTTAGACCAAGCAGAGGGAAAAAATATGGAATCACTCAATTCTGAGGAAAAAATTATGGAATCATGAAAAACAAAAGAATGCTCCAACACATCACTAGTATTTTGTTGCACCACCTCTGGCTTTTATAACAGCTTGCAGTCTCTGAGGCATGGACTTAATGAGTGACAAACAGTACTCTTCATCAATCTGGCTCCAACTTTCTCTGATTGCTGTTGCCAGATCAGCTTGCAGGTTGGAGCCTTGTCATGGACCATTTTCTTCAACTTCCACCAAAGATTTTCAATTGGATTAAGATCCGGACTATTTGCAGGCCATGACATTGACCCTATGTGTCTTTTGGCAAGGAATGTTTTCACAGTTTTAGCTCTACGGCAAGATGCATTATTATCTTGAAAAATGATTTCATCATCCCCAAACATCCTTTCAATTGATGGGATAAGAAAAGTGTCCAAAATATCAACGTAAACTTGTGCATTTATTGATGATGTAATGACAGCCATCTCCCCAGTGCCTTTACCTGACATGCAGCCCCATATCATCAATGACTGTAGAAATTTACATGTTCTCTTCAGGCAGTCATCTTTATAAATCTCATTGAAACGGCACCAAACAAAAGTTCCAGCATCATCACCTTGCCCAATGCAGATTCGAGATTCATCACTGAATATGAATTTCATCCAGTCATCCACAGTCCACGATTGCTTTTCCTTAGCCCATTTTTTTCTGTTTACGTGTTAATGATGGCTTTCATTTAGCTTTTCTGTATGTAAATCCCATTTCCTATAGGCGATTTCTTACAGTTCGGTCACAGACGTTGACTCCAGTTTCCTCCCATTCGTTCCTCATTTGTTTTGTTGCGCATTTTCGATTTTTGAGACACATTGCTTTAAGTTTTCTGTCTTGACGCTTTGATGTCTTCCTTGGTCTACCAGTATGTTTGCCTTTAACAACCTTCCCATGTTGTTTGTATTTGCTCCAGAGTTTAGATACAGCTGACTGTGAACAACCAACATCTTGTGCAACATTGCGTGATGATTTACCCTCTTTTAAGAGTTTGATAATCCTCTCCTTTGTTTCAATTGACATCTCTCGTGTTGGAGCCATGATTCATGTCAGTCCA